>NW_021850553.1:1660078-1662139 GCF_003651465.1 Formica exsecta
CGTCGTTTTTTTAGATTCCCCTCAAATGAAGTTGCGCTTATCTATATTTTTCAATCATTCAATTTTCTAACATTTTTGTTTGCCGATACCTCAAAGTTATCTAATTTGTCAATATATACATTTTCTTATATCTTTCTCGACGTTTGAGAAAGATCGACCTATGTTTGATAGTCGCATTTCAGGATCTGCTAAAAGAGAGTCGTCGCGTCGGTAGATTGCATACTGGAATCTGAGAAAACGAGAGAGAGAGAGAGAGAGAGAAAGCCTAAGTCAGGTAATACTACTATCGTGCCAGAAAGAAAAAGAGCTAACGAGAGAAGGGAGAGCGAAGGGGGATAAGCCGTGGGATCGGACGAACGCATTCCTCGGCTTCATATAGCTGCCTGTAGCGCAAGATGCTTCGCTCGTTGCCTCTTTACCGATGGAATGTCTGTATGCATTGATATTTTAGCAAGAATATATAAATTCGTCATTATATCTTCACACCAGCATTTCTCTGCATCGCAAACATTTAGAAAAATCTTTATTAGAAAAGAAATAGAAACACGCATGTTAACAATATAATGCACAATTTACGCAACAATTATTTACTACCGTTATTCTGGCTACTATAATATATACATCAGTATATACATATATATCAGATTATCTCGTATTGTTACCAAACCGATTCAAGCAAAAATCGCTTTGAAAACCAACTCATGACAGCCGCCACCCCTCCGTTAGTTCCTCTTGACTTTACAATAGAAAACTATAATTCGTGTCGACCCATCGCGTTCCGCGCGGACAAAGATCGAAGTCCTTTGCAGCGAGATTTACAAAACGCCGTCTGAATTTCACGAGTTTTCAATGATCTCTCGTGTGAGTTCACTATTTGTGAAATCCACATGAATCCACGCAAGACTCGCTCCCCTAAATTCTCATCTCTAGCGCAGCTGATGCCTTTGAGAAACGAAGACATTTCTAGTGAAAAAAAAAGAGAATCGAAAGAGACGGAGAGAAAACGAGCCATCTACCACGTTGCGTAAACGTTACGAAATTTCTCTCGACATCAATAGAGCATCTCGCACAAAAGATGACCCATTACCGCGTCGAGGCACCTCTCGTAGAAACCTAAGGTACAATATGAATATACTCTCAACTTATTGTTAGGCATAAGTTATACCTGGTAGCTTCTCAATAACACATTACTTCCTTGATGAAGGACTTTCTAATGGCTTAGTCATTCGTTTTTCGTACTATTCACATCGGCTACTTTCTTCCGATTTTGTCAATACAACGACCGCAAACAAATGTAAGATTTTATATTTTATATAACAGATTTCGTTTAGTACTGCGAAACAATGTTTATTTTTCTCATAAAATTTGCCAATCTGATTGAACAACTGACGCAATGACTTTGAAATATAAATGAAATATGCAGGATGCGCAAACGTTGGTGGCAAATTTGATATCAGGGTCTACATTTCTCTCACGTCATGTGAATATGCAGTTTTGTTAGTACCTATTATCGCACAGAAGCAGCAAACGGTCGCGGAAAATCTATAATAACAGCGATTTTTTTCTACAAGTGCTCGACATATGCGGCTGCTTGTGCGCAATTTACAATTTGAAATTTCTACGGTAATTCCAGGCAGGAGCACCATCGTAAAATGCCATTTTGCAATGACTAAGCATACTTCCTACCAGGAATGACATCGCGAGATGTAATGTTCTATGCGCCGTGTCTCGAATCGAGCACATTGAATGCATCGAATGCATCGTCCCCCTCGCATTGGACGCACATGTCAAATATTTTTAACGTCGACAGTGCTCGTTCCCTTTATATATGTATACAGGATGCACTAGTACTATGCTCTTCATCATTTTATTCAACTCAATTTCCGGTTTTATCTTATTTTACTATTGGCTAAGAATATATATAATTATGGTTATTTACATGGAAATACAGGGTGCTACATGTATCTTTTTGACGTATAATTGAATAAAACCAATTTTAATGTTTTGGTTTAAAATAATATTTTTATTATAGCTCTTCTGTTTTTTTTATTTGTATTATAT
>NW_021850553.1:1663113-1666418 GCF_003651465.1 Formica exsecta
ATTATAATAATTTATAATAATTATAATTATATAATATATAATATAATTATAATTACTATAATAATTATAATCATTTGTTATTGAGATATTTTGGCAAACAATATATATCTGTACTATTAAAACGTCTTTAATAATAATTGCATAAAAATTAAGTATGTATGTTAACATCTCACAAGAAAAGAATACGACAGAAATATTAAGACAATGTATGATATGAATGTAAAGAAAAACAAATTCATTTTCTATCGATAGAATATTTACATTCGTAATAAAAGGATCGAAATCAATATTTACTTTCTTGAATGGCATGCCAATATTACATAGCATTCTCGATAGGTAATTGAAGCTGATTGATTTACACAACATATAGAGAACACACGGATTACTCCATAGTCGTCTGTATCGTATAATGCGTATTGCGGATTAATACAATGTGCGTAATGACTTAATCGATTCAAGCCTAATCCGATCATGAAATTAGCATTATGTATGTCTGTCGTATAACCAACAATTTCCGATATAATTTATAGCTGAAAAAAATGTAAGGCTGTAAGATTTTAATACAACTGAAAGAACAAATATTTAAATACGAAATACTTTCTATATTCTTATATCATAGTCAGGAGATATATAGATAAAATAATGTTAATAAAAGTATCAATTTATATCTTACGTTCTTTTTATTTTAAAAGCATTATGCGATAAATTTATGGATTAATTTTATGATAAAATTATGGATTAATTTTATGATTGCATGTTAGGAATTTGATGACACCATGCTAGGAAATAGTGAATAATTCTCGGAACATATACCGTTCTTCGTTTGCATCCGGGTCATTAAGAATCACTGCTGGCATCGCGCACTCGATAAAGAAGAAATTCGAGCAGTAAGAAATTTGAAACGAAACTATCCTCTTTGCGTGTCGCATGTGTTCTCGAGGGTGCATTTTTGGGGGCACCGAAATAAATTTAATGACAAGACTCAAGGGTACAGTAGCAAACTGTATGGGTCACAAAGTGGGCGTATTGTCCTACGATGATGCACGATTCACGCATCACTATGTCTTTAAGTTCACCGTTCATTGTCGAGGACCCCCATACGATAAGCCGTTTAATCGCAAGAATAGAGCCAATCAAAGCTATGTCGCTCATTTAAGTTGCTCTCGTGATTCGATATACAAGTTCCACGCTAATAATCGTTTAATGAATATTTTTCTTACATTATTACAAGCATGGTTTTTTTGTTAATTTTTCAAGTTTGGCCCGAGTATTTTTAATTATTTCAAAACGTAGATAAACAAGATACGGATGTGTAATAGCATAAAAATTCAAATAATATTCAAATAACTATTCAAATAAAAATTCAAATAACTATTTTTATCGAGAAAAATCGCGCTACAATAAATTTTGTAGAAAAAAAATCTAGAATCGTGTCGATATTATCGAAATACAAGAAATGTGCGCTAGATTGAGATGCATATATATATATACGTGTTATCCACACATCTCGGCGGAATTATTCGAAACTTTATTCGTCAAAAAAATAATTTGACCACGCATAATGAGGACCAAAACAGTCATAATATTATTATATTAACATTTTGGCATCATGCATCTATTAGGTATAAAACAGATGGAATGACTTCAGCAGACTCCAGTTGTGGCGTTAATTGCTGATCAAAGAGATTGTGCAACGGTTGTTCTTCATCTGCGCTCCCTGACCGATTCATCCGTCTAACTATATTCGATCCAATCTTCGACCGATTTTACGTTACGCTGAACAAAGTGCTTGCCACACGGTCAAACGATATTCCAGCTGCTATCAGAATTGTACATCCTCTTCTCGTGGATTTCTAACTTACTCGCAGAGTTCAAAAAGCACATAAAACTATCGTCGAAATTATCATTACTAATTATTGTTTTGTCTCTTTTCGCGTAGCCAACTATTCGAGTCCTGGCATTTCTGATATTTTACACAATTAAAAAAAAAGGTCAATTATGATATTTGCTACATTTTTATTAGTATGCGAATGTAATCTTGTTTTCTTCGGAAAATGTGGAAGACATTTTCCTTTGAATTTATTTTAATTCAATATACGAGATAAATTTTGACATTGATGAATAACTTGTATAATCGTGATGAAAGTTGAGATGATTTTGTTAACGGCGTATGCACGAGTCAGATCGTATCGATATGATGGCGCGTAACGGTGAATTTTGAGATATCGAATATTTGACATTCGAAACTGCTGTACCCGTCATGAGCAGGAGACCGTGATGCCGAGAATGGAATTTTAAACTTTGATTTGCGTTTTTTTGTAATTGACAATCTTGAATACGCAATTCCATTTCTTTTTACAGATAGAGCTCGAAAATGACAGAGAATCGTTATTAATTTCATTTCATTAATTTTAACTAACATTTATATAAATGTAGCAACTAAAGTTCGCAGGATTTGATTCGATCTTGTCATCTTCAGCGAGCGTAAGCCTGATAACAAACAGGCAAACGAAATACAACGAAACGTCGCGAACAAGCCAATAAAAGAAGCTATAAGAGACAGAGATCAATAATTAGTAATGATAATTTCGAATAGATCTTCAATTTTTTGTATTCTGCGAGTGAGCTGGAAATCCACGAGAAGAGGTTGCATAGTTCTGACAGCAGTAACGATAAAAAGGAAGACAAGGGAATTAAGATAATATTCAGATGAAACGATGCGAAACCGTAATTACGCTGTCACCATCGATGACGATGGTGTTGCACTGAAAGAATGCAATAATACTGTGATGTGGTCGTTGGTACAATGCAATAATGACGTTCTCAGAGAGAATGTCCTTACTGTGCTCCGTATTCTGGAGAACTTCTCCTCTTCAGCCATTTATCCGCCGTCGAGTATATCGCGTCGTCGAGGTAAACCAGAGAAACCGAAGTGAGGGAAATTCAGAAGTGTGACGAGGACCATCCCTACCTCGAACGCCATTATTGCGAGTATACCAGCTTGTACCACAGTCGATGGTAGTGGTCGACCGGGTACATGGGACGGGAAATCTAGAGGAGCTGGAGATATGGCCGTGACCGCGTGGAATGCCTGGAATGTAGCCCGTCACGCTGCACCGGCGCAAAGCCACGTCGCGATCCATCGCCTT
Organism: Formica exsecta; assembly: GCF_003651465.1. Classification (NCBI taxonomy): domain Eukaryota; kingdom Metazoa; phylum Arthropoda; class Insecta; order Hymenoptera; family Formicidae; genus Formica; species Formica exsecta. The sequence continues at coordinate 1,666,263 of NW_021850553.1, forward strand.
TTCGGTCCTCTTTCGAATGTGTCTCTCATCTTTTTGCCAAAAAGACCACCAGCGCAGACAGAGAATCAAGGTGAACTAAGACGGAATAACCAATTCTCAAAAAAATCGCAATTTTTTTTTTTTTTTTTTTTATTTTTTGTCAATTTTCTGTTGTGA
>NW_021850553.1:1666446-1669732 GCF_003651465.1 Formica exsecta
TTTTTTTTTTTTTTTTTGAAGTCTGCTCAATATTCCGTTGAGCGATATTTGATTATTTTGAATCAATTCATCTGACATGTTATCTTGAATTAACGTGAAATATCATATTCTTGTAATTCGACAAAATATTGCCGAAGTAAAGATATCGCTTAAAATCGAGTAAAAGATAACGCTTAAGCAATACAGCGGTGTGATCGCTATTGATCGATTAAATAGATCTGAATCCAAATGTGGTGAAGAGGGTCAGTGCCTGCTCGAGTCAACGTCCAGGACAGGATAGAGCGGAGAGGAAGAAAGAAGAGTCGCCAGTGATGATTTCATCGCGTTTAAATTCCACCTCGTGGCGGGAATCTCAGGGCCGTATTTTCGATTGTCGGTCAGAGGGATCGAAATCGAAGAACCCAAGTTCCGTCCACAACGGCAATAAATTCTCCCATATGACATGCTACGACATCTTTTGGTCTATTGCGAGCAAATAAGCTTTTCATTGTCGGAATGCTTTCTTCTTCACATTTCTGTGAAGCATGACATTGATGAAAGGGATGCGTGCGTGTTTCTTTCCTCGATAAATTCTCGATAAATCTCCGGATTTTCTCACACTGTAGAACATGTATAATAAATCGCCCTACGCCATTGACATCTACTATTTAGCATATTGCACGTTTGATAAGAATAATAGAATTGATGAAAAAAAATTAATATCTAACATATGCGAATCTTTCTATGTAAGAAATCATAAACGCAACGACTATGCGAAGTGGTGTTGCAAAAGATCTATTTGCACTTTTCTAACTAGGTGATGGATATGTGAGAATAGGAACGTATTTCCAAGAGACAAGAGCAATTTATAATACACATCCCAAAAAAAAATATTTAATTTAAATGAAGAGAGCAATAATAAAAATATTAAAAATATTTATTAATATATTTTAAGACTATGTGAGAATAGAAACTATTTCCAAGAGACAAGAGCAATTTATAATACACATCCCCAAAAAAATATTTAATTTAAATGAAGAGAGCAATATAGATAGATAGAGATATAGATAGATAGCAATAAATATAGATAGAGAATATCATATTAATTCTTCTTATATCTTTAAACTAAGAGTGTGTAGTGTAACTAAATAGCGATTTATATATAAGTAAAACGGCAATGGAGAGTGCTCGGATATGACTTGGCGAGTTACGGAACGGTTGTGCGGCCGGTCCGCAATTATAGCTCAAGTCATTGCCTTGCTCCGCGTGCAAACGTAATTGAAATATCTCGTTCCTAGTGGAATCATTCGACCTGACCTCAAACCGCAAACCGTAAAATTATTCGGGAGAGCGGCATTGCTGCGCATTTCAATCTAAAAGCTCGCCCTACCATTGTCTTGCACGAGAGTGTATCATTAAAACGCATTACTCCCTACATTATGTAATCCCTTTCGCTTCGTTTTTCAACATACCAAACGAGCCGTTTAAACGACAAAATGTTTTTGTCAAAGATTTTTTATAATAGTGCATGAACTTGCAAATCAATATAGCATTGAAAAATACAACGCTCAGCGCGTTTGCCTTTACAATTCTATCTTTCGTTTGCATTTTTATCGCTTGCGAGCTGATTTTGCCTGCGAGAAATGTATTTCCCACCTACGGTGCAGAGCCAGGATTTGCAAGGATTTCCGAGCCGCTTGCAACAATGTCCTAACAATGTCACAGAGATAGGTACATAGGCAGGTATAGTACATGGGTGAAGAATGCAAGCTAGAATTCGGGATGTACGTACTCGACTATGCGAAACGATTGAATATCTCCCTCGCGACGAATTTTACTTTCGCCCTGTGAAAGGAAAAGTTGCAGACGCAGACGCGAGACATTAATCTGCTCCCGTTTTCTATGTGCGTACAATGCGTGCTCTTATTAGACCCTCGTCGGCCTCCCGGTGTGCATTAATATGCAACGCCTCGGGCTTTTACGTGAGTTTTCGAAAAAGAGAAATAGCAAATTCGATTGAATGCACTAGTGCACACTGGTGCACATTAAAGGCTGTCGTGTATAAATTTAAAATAGCACAAGTATAATTAAAACAGTAAGATAATTAATACTACGAGTTATATAATTATGGTTATGTAATACGCGATTAACGGTAATAATATATAACTCGTAGGATTAATTACTTTACTGTTTTAATTATATTTATACTATTATAAATTTACATACAATTTATGTGCACCAGTGTGCATTAGTGCATCCAACCGACTTCGTTAAAAGGTAGCACGAACTTTTTCCCATTTCTGATTCTGGGCGCCCGCGCGCGTCCTTGTATATGTGTACATATACTCGCACGATTCATCTGTATCTCGATCGGGCGTAAATAGTACTAGACGTATGTAGCCAGGAGTTTTTTAAACACACATACGTACAAGGCTGAGCTTGCGGCTTTCCGCGAGTGCTTATTACATATTCAGACTTCACATTTGCGCTGCTGCAACGCGGCGTCTGCTCGTTTCTCATTTACCACTGACCAATCCGAAAAAATCTAATTGGCTCGATATAGAACGAAAACTACTTTTTTATATAGCATATTTTCTAAATTCATCTAATAATCTTTGATTTGATAATATTGCTCTCAGATAAGGCTAGTTTCTTGTTTAGTTTGTATACGAACGTGTGTGTTTGCTTCGTCTTTGATATTTAATTAAATTATAATTTCAACAGCCAGAGTATTTGATTTTTAATTAAAAAGGTAGCGTGTAGAAGTCTCACACACATACATACATATATTTGTCGACAAAAAGTTGAAAATATATTTTAAGCTTTTTTGATAGTAATTTAATCGCCATATGATATAGAAAACCAGGTCTATTGCTGCTAAGTAAAAATTTACAAGCTGCAATTAATTGAATTACCTTCTTAATAATTATTAAGACATTTTTTTCTCTAAAAGAACTAATTTTACATGAACTTTAATTTTATTGCGCTGAGCATAAACACGTGTTTTTATAGGAACATTTTTTTAAATTAGATTAAAAACCCACAAAAAGATTTTTTTTTCGCATATTGAATAAAATTTATGTTAAAGCTTGAGTTTTTTTTACTTGCAGGCGGAGGAGCTGAACACCATCGTTGGCAATGCTTTCCGCATGGCGTACGTGGCGCAGCTTCAGCGCCAACCGATCCTCCAGGATGTAATCTCACCGCGATCGACGCCGTCTTATCGAGACAAACAGGAGCATCGAACGTCGTGGGTACGTTTTAAACATATCAAAACATATTATAATATCTATATAATATATTTAAA
>NW_021850553.1:1669836-1680324 GCF_003651465.1 Formica exsecta
AATATATATTTCATATAGTATATTTTTTGTAATATATCGAAATAAAGAATTGATCGCTTGTATGCAAATAATGGAAACAATATAAATTATAAAATATAAAAAAATTTTTAGTAACACGTCAGTGGGCCTAATAAGAAAGTGCTAATGAAGTAATTTGTTTCTGTCGTCGTCGACTAGCAAATTAGTTAAGTTAAACTTTGCAAGCTTAACTTTACAAGCTAGTAGTATTGTACCATCTGCTAGTTTTCTCACAAAAGCGCTGTGGATGGCAATTAAATAGTTTTAGCAATTAGCGGACAGTTCTCAGATTTCTCTTCTTAAAGATTCTGCTTACTGAGTTGTATCGTAGTGCAACGTTTGCTGTGCAAACAGAAGAGCGTACATAGAAAATGAAATGTAGAAGACATCATTTCAATCTTTCTAAAAATGAATAAACATTACATATAATGTTTTTCTTTTATAGAGAGAGAGAGAGAGAGAGAGAGAGGGTGCAATTGCAATAACTTTTATTTCAAACTTTTATTTACTTCACAAAATAAATCAACATCGTTAAAACTGTTTACACGTATTATTAAATTTTTTCCACAATAACGCACAAGCACGATATTCCAAAAGGTATTAGAATAGATACTGCAACATGCTGGTACTGAGATATAGATATAGCGGAGAAGAAGCTGGAACAGCTCCGTGGAAGAGCTTCTTAAATATCCAAGCGCGAGTCGAAAGGGACAACAACGACAACCGTATCCTCTCTCGACGTGGTCTCACGAGACCCACCGACTCCAGTAGTAGGTGTCCCGTTTACGGGCCGCGTTAATTATAAATTCGACCCGAGTCTCTCGCTTACCGTCTCGCGTCGCATCGCGTCGCGTTTCCAAGTAAACGGTCAGTCCGCCACGGTCCGCCCGGAGTAGTCCTCGCCGCAGAATCGCCCTGGGAATCGTGAGATTCCATCAAATATTCATTCGAGAGAATCCGACTGTGACTAAATCGTTCAATCTTTTTTTACAATGTAGCCTAATTAATGATACTTTTTTGGGATAGATTCAGTTAAGGCGATACGAAAACATGATCGAAAAAAGATCTTTGATAAAACGTTTACGCTAAAAGGCATAAATAATATAGCGAATGTTTAGATTGTCTCTATGTTTCGGGATGTAATTTTAGCAATGACCGTCCCTTTTCGCTTGCAGAACAAATCACTATCCGGAGACGATACGACCGCGGACGCTTGCAGAAGTTCGTCGTCGAACTCGTGGTTGAAAAATCGGACATCGCCCACCTCCAGGGCTGGAAGGGGTTCATCTGCAACGGATATGAACGTGCAGCTCGGCAGCGCCGGCTCGCCCACGCTGCGACTTGCTGGCGTAAAGGTGAATTCATACAAGTGATAACAACAAACTCCGCCACGACTGCCCTGTTACATTCGAACGAAGCGAAAATGAATTTGAACCCGTCTATAGTGGCAATTACAGTAACTAACTTTGAAACGCAAAGTTTTATGTATTGCCGACCTAACTATACATATATATATATAACACATGTTTCTTTTAATTAATACCGTTTCTCACTCATTTTGTGTGCGCAAAACGCATATAATTGTATACGTAAAGAAGAACCTAAATCGAATAACGTTAATTACAAAAATTATCTATTATATAAATTAGATTGATTAAATAGATAAATGATCGATAGTTTTAATTCTTACGCTTGCGCTAATGCTCGCATTTCAAGGACAATTTGAATAATTTCAGGCGCCGAACACGATCCCCGGTCTGCGGCCGTCGTTCACGAACGTTCTCGGACCCATAACAAACGAGGATGAGCCGAAGAGCATATCCCAGCAGAGTACACCGAGCAGCGATGAGAGCAACTCACCGACCGAGTTAAACTCGTACAAGAGGCTAACGGACAAGCCGCCGCTGATAAAGCGGCTGGCGATGGGTTTGACAGGTGGACGCGACGTTCTTGGGCTAAACGGTGAGGATGACAGCTGCCCGCTCGTCAGCGGTAGCAGCACGCCGACCAGCCCATCGAACAGGCCCCATTCCGGGGGCTACATAAACGAGGCGATCATCGACTCGGAAGGTACGAGACCGTCCTACAACAAGATTCCGCCGTCCGAAAGCCTCGACAACACCATCAACGCGTCCATCACCGCGAAGAACTTCAACATTGAGAACAACAGGTGAGGCAGCTGGACCCTGTTTCTCCTCTTTTGCCTCTTCCTTCTTCAAAACCAAAATAATCGCGTATGACTTGTGAATGGCAACTCTTTCATCTCTTTTTTTAGGATAGGACACAATTGCCTGGATTCGGGTACGGAGGCAGAATTTAAGTCAAAAAGAAGATCGCAAATTAGCACGTCGAGTAGCTCGGTACCCGCTGACGGAAGCACTCATGGCTCCACGCCAACCCCGCCGCCTTTGCCCGAGAGGACAGACAGCCTGAATAATCGAAGTGAGGAGGCTGAGCTACGCAAGGCGCCCTGGTTTCAAGCTGGAATACCCAGGTTGGTCCGCGCGAGTCATTACTACATATCGGAGTAACGGAGTAACGCACACTCGCGCGCTTCTCAATACGCTAAAATAGCAACGTCGCCTCTAGCTAATTTTAAATATTCGTCGAGTGATTCAGTTCCAATAGCATAACTTACTTTGTAACTATTTGTAACTTAGAAATATGAATCTTATATATAACAAGATAAGTAAATCCGATTGTTTTTCGTAAGAAAAAAAAAGATAAAATTCCGCTCATTTACCATTAAAACAATATGACCGTGATTCTAGAGAGATAACGCTGGAGGTATTGAGCCAAGAGCCGGAAGGGGCATTCATGGTGCGAGAGAGTACCAGTAAGCCCGGATGTTACGCCCTCTCCCTCCGTGTGCCCCGTGAATTTCAACCGAGCGGAATAGCCCATTATCTCATAATGCGTACAAACAAAGGATACAAAATCAAAGTAAGTTTCTCCTCGATACGCACTCTTTGTCGTATCGACAATCAAAATAGTTTTAAACGCAAAGTCTAAAGGAAAGCAAAGACTCTTGCAAGAGTCAAAGTAAATCTTCCTTCGGCAAAGAAAATCGGCATAGATTGTAATTTGATTAACATTTCTTTTTGAGAATAACAGCTACTGATTGCTTTTTAATAAATTCGTAATGTGTGTCCGTACTAATTACGTTTATACACGGAGAAAGTGTTTTTACGTTGTATGAAATTCAATATTGGCTACGCGAGAATAGAACCCTTTTTAACGCTTACAATAATATCTAAGACTGGAAGAGATCGCAAGAGAATTCGTCCGCGTATACGCGGAGTTAATATTGAAATAAGCTATGTGGGGGGTGCTAATGCGCGAAGCTTTTAGTAGCCAGACATTACAGGATACCATGCCGCTATAAAGCTACTAATACATTCGAATATTAAAATGGTCGAACTTCCCCCTCGCGTAGGATAGATTAAATGAGTCCGCAGACTTTGATAATCTCCGAAACCAGTATAAATGAGTTTTGTTGGATGTGCCGTGTGGATGCCGTAGGGAAATCAAAACTCCGCGCTCTCTCTCTCTCTTTACCCTCTCCGTATATAGTAGCGCGGAATTGCATCGCTGTAACAGCGCAGCACCAGATCCAAATGAATGCCGTACGCGATAATTTTGATACACGAAGCTCGCGTCTCAACACACATACGTGTATAATACATTTAATACCGTTTCATTATATGTGACGCTACGCTACATGCGCGTTTTCCTACACGTTCGCAAATGCGAGGAAAGATATCCGTATTAATATCACATTTCATTTTGTCCCAATGAAATCCACAATATATTACAATAATGCATTGTAACATGATAATATGCGTATAATAAATTAAGTAGCATAATATGAATATAATAATAATGAAAATAGTAAATTCCGGTTATATATATCAAATACATACGAAAAGGATTCTTTATTATCTCAAATAAAACTGTAGATCTTTCTTTTCGTTCAACATATTTTTTAACAATAGCTGCAAAAAAACAAAAATATTTCAAACGAAATAGAAAAATTTCGAATCAGTATCGTCGTAATTATATTACGAGAAACAAGAAATATTATAATGTCAATCATTTCATACGTTTCAGGGCTTCACAAAAGAGTTTACGACGCTGACCGCGCTAATCACTCACCATTCGGTCATGCCAGAATTATTGCCATGCCCGTTATCGCTAAGCCGATATAATCCGAGCTTCGTCAAGACTGATTCCAGCAAGGATTTCGCGGATATCGATTCAGACCCCGATTACAATACTCTGGCGGATTTTCGCAAAATGATGGCCGATCTAAATGTCTAGAACGAAGCGTCAAAAACAACGGTTTGGAATATTCGTGCTCCTTTTTTTTTTACAAAAACGTTGGATCATCGAGTCACGTAAACGATTGAAAGGAACGTGAGGCACTATTTGATACATTTGTATCTGGATTAACTTTGTGCCATTGAATGTAAAGAGCCAATGTCGTACTTTCGATTGTCGCGAAAAGATCTTGCCCGGAGTAATCGATATTGGCACACGACACAAAGTACGTATTTAGACGACGCTTAGTTATCGAATCTATGTTCCGAAAAGACTCGCACAACTACCAGTGATACATACTCGTAAGTCATTAATAGGTCATTGATAAGAAATACGTAGAGTAGAGATAATTTAATAACTGCTAGTGTTGTGGACGCGTGCGACTGTGGAATAGTAATGTCAAACAATTTTTTATATATTGCAGCACGCTTAGCGTGAGATATTAGTTTTAAGCTTGTTATAGCAAATGAAACAAAACAATTGTTGTTTGTCGAAAAAAAACTTCAATTGGGATAAATTATTTTCATGAAACAGAGTATCTATCTATTTATATTCAAGCATTCATATTAAGAATAATTATCTTTTCGCAAGTTTTTCTGTGGTAGACTGATTTTCAAAGTAAATTGAGTTTTGTTATCGTTTGGATCCCTAGTTGAAACGATGCCAAATGATCGATTATGATATATTATTGTTATGAAATGCATAATTATTGAGTAATTGATAAAATAAATAATAGCATCAATAAATTACGCTGAAGAAAATAATTTCAAGTTTTAAAAAAGTTTAAACAAATATTACATCAAAGTATCACATTGACAAAAGATTGTATTAAAAATATGTGAGGATTAAATGGAGAAACCGTTATATATAGAAATGGTATTTTCCGAAAGAAAAATCAATAACTCACAGAATAGCATATAATATTCAGATATTTTGTCATCTTCCTCACAATTTTGAAAAACTGCGGTGTCTGAGAGCGATCTAATAACTTTTATTCGACTGAAGCGATTATTTATTATTTCGTAAGATGTAGTCAAATATATATATAGTTATCGTGACACATCATAAACTATATCGACTGTTAATCGCACTTAGAAAAAGCACTGAAAAGGCCAGCTATTCCAACAAGATTGTAAAATAACTAAACGCAATCGCCTCTCTCTATTCGATTAGACTTCATAATTAATCAAACGAGGTCTATTCTTGAGAAACTATGAAAGACACGAGTAATCGTGACATATTTTCTGTACATACTTCGAGGAAAAGACTTAACCACGAAAATCGAACCGTCTAAAAAGTGTTCGAATTTGGGAACAAAATCAAGATAATTGGCCCATTATCAAGTTTAAACGTGTCAAACTTGGATTTTTCCGTTATTATTTAAGCGCGCAATCCGGATGATATATCGCAAACGGAGACTGAAAACGAAAAATAATATCTTCTCGGTCAATATTGAAAATAAAATTAATTATTTCAATTATCAGCTATTTCAATAATCTTTAATATCTTGTGTAAAATAAACTGATGTATGCACGAGAAAAAAGCAAGTTTTCTGTTTTAAATTTTATTTCCTAATCTATGCAACAGATATTAATGTAATATTATTCATTAATTGTGTAAAACAAAGATGCAATTTGAATGAAAGTAATCTTAAAACAAGATTAAAAATATATTGTTTCCTCTTAGTAAAAACAAACAAAATATTTTTCGTTTTTAGTCTTCAATCACAATATTGATGTGTATATGTTGTTTATATGTATATATATTATAATTAGTCTCTTGTTCGATATGTCTACACATATATTTAATTAGTCAAAGAGGAGTAAAAGGCATGAAATCTCATGAAAAATGATTACTAAGAATATATAAAACTTCACCGAAATTTGAATTCGATGAAATACGAAATATGGTAATAGGCAATATATAATTTAGTTTCTCAATTATCCTAGTCTTGTACAGAAATTTCGCGCAGAAATTTCGAAATTAGTTACAACAATGAAAACCATACGCGCGCGCGCGCGATTATGCGTGAATAATTATCACACAATTCACACGATAACCGGATATTATAAATCATGTTTTGTACATCGCAAAATAATTTTCCGTTAATCGCCAAGTATCATTGATATTAGATTCTTGATTATATAAATTATCGAAATTACATCAAAATATTTAAAAACTGCCAATATCATATTTTTCATCAAACCAACAACATTAAATAACGATCGTCATGTATAACAAAAACTACTGGAAAGCAAGGATTGAAGTTGCTATAATTTCGGTGACTTAATTTCAATATTATAAATATAAGAAAATGTAATCATGGCATAAAATTTTTTCGTACTTGTAGCATCAAATATCAAATTTTTCAAAATGATAATTCGATCCTTATACAGACAAAATAGACAAATAAACATGTACATCAGTAACGTATCGATGAAATACATATGTAATGCATTGTGTTAGAAGAAAGCTCAGAAAGATGCATATGATGCATTAAAATCGTATGTATGATATGTATAATAGATTTGTGCGAATATGAATCCCTGTGATTTTCTACTTTTACAATGTGTTTCTGTGTAATGCTTTAATAACGCGAATTGCTAAGTTATTATAATAATGAAAGAAGGAATCTCATAAAAATGTTATTAAAAATTTATCACGTACCAATTACATTTTTTAAAATCATATAAAAATTATGCAAAAGGAATAATATGTCTTATATTTGTTATAATCTTACATGATACAACGTACAAGAATTTTAATAAGCTTTTTGGAATATGAAATTAAAATAAGAGAAAAAAACGAAAGAGAAGTATTTATATTAGAAAACCGATTAAACTGCGTGCTAAAATAATCGGGCAAAGAGCGCAGCATAATCAGCTGTTGTAAGGTACGCTAGGCATGACATTAATCACTGCTTGAGATTTGTAATGTTTTATGAATTTATTATCGCGATGAGTTATATAAAATGTCAAGAGAAATTATTTATTACAATAAATATTATACAAAGAGTATATTTCTTGCCAATATACATAATATCCTATGAGATCTAACAAATACAAAAACTGATGACGTGTAAGTCAATCAGCGATGAGTTGATAAATAAAGCTCAAAATATTATAATATATTTTCAATCGTATCGAGTAAAATGATACATATCGTTTCAATTTTCATGACGTACCACATGCTTTTCCCTTTCTGACACAAACGGTACAGTCCCCTTCTTAGAATGAAAACGCCTATTAGCTTCCCTGCAAGATAAAATATTTTATTAAAATATTACTCAAAAGTTATTTATAAAATTATGTACAACTATGTGTGTATGTGTATGTGTGTATATATATATATGTATATATATATATACTTATATAGTTGTACTTACTTGCGTTTATTTTTCTCACGAATTTTCCGTAATTCGTCTCGCGCATTGTATATGTGTTTCGGCACTTGTCTATGACGTGCAATACGTCGAATTTCAGGATGAATAGCATACTTTTCTTTCAAAGCATCGTTGCAATGCAATGCTAGTTTTTCTCTAGTCTTCAGCTGTTACAAAAAATAGAATAAGGTAAATAATTATTCGTACTTCCAAGAGTCACATGTAAATCCATGGAGTCTGTGATATTTTTACTTACAATGCCGAGTTTTTCTGACGCTTTAGCCTTCCATATACGAAGATTCGTTTCATCGCTGCCGCTTATTATGTATTTATTATCAAGTGACCATCCTACGCAGGTAAGCCTATGCATGCGTTTTGTGTGGTACACTTCTCGCGAGTGACCTTTATTGACCTCGAAAATACGGATGGACTTGTCGTAACTACCTGAAACAAATTCTCTTCCTGTCGGCGAATAATCTACATCTATCACGGCCTCCACGTGATCCATATGTACATTAATCGGCGTTTTCAATTTCCGGATATCGTAGGTATACAAACTGAAAAAAAATGTATTTAAGATTTCTGCAAAAATTGAGCGCAAAAACGAAGCTATCATTATCATAATTTATTATCTCACTTGTAATCTTCGTTAGCGCATGTGAAAATGAAAGCTTCCATGGGATTCCAAGAAAGTTTGTTGCTTCGTAATTTCATTACTATTCTTGTTAACGGTCCTGTCTCTCTAGTATCATATAAAATTATGCTGCGATCGCTCGCACAGGAGGCTGAAAACAATTTGCTTTAAGAGAAATTTAATTCGGAATTTGAGTAGCACAATTTTGTATGCAGAGTACTAGAAAAAAATATGTATATAATAAAAAAGTATAGTAAAATCTCAGTATATATAATATACACTATACCTAAAAGATCTTTTTGCACTGGATTGAATTTTACATCATGTAAACTATCTACTCCCCATTTAAATGTGCGTAGTGGTTCATTACGAGTTTCTTCCCACATATGACATAATCCTTCTCCACAGGTGACAAATACAGGTTTAGTCCGATGATGAGTTATATTAGTTAATACTGTCTAAAAATAAAAATCTGCTTAAAACTTTCAAGTACTTTTAAGCTTAAATAATCTTAAAAAAGGAAAATATATATATATATACATACTTTGCTAACAATAGTATTTATTGGTTCTTCTTCTTCCTTAGCAGAAACAGCATCCCATGTCTTAATTGTTTTGTCATCTCCAATAGTAATAAAATGGTTTCCATTAGGCACATATGTAATGGCACGAATTATGCCATCATGAGCTAGTAATGTGCGTGTGCAGATTCCTTGAGCAAGATTCCACATTCTTACTTCACCGTCGTAAGCACCACTCAATAGAGTAGATAATTGAGAAGGATGTTTACATATGCAAGATATTGCATCCTTATGACCTTCTAAATTGCCTATAAATGGTTTTGCAAATATTCTCTCGAGTTTAACGGCATTCAATGCTTTTGTGTATTCTCTTGGAGCTACAAAAGGATGTAAAGATGGATCGAAATTTCTCGGAACTGTAAATAATAAAACAATTTTTAATCAGCTGTAGAGAGATTTTAATAGGTTAGATTAGCTTTGCAATCTTTATATAGATTTACTTTTATGAATATCTCGTTTAGTCTCTCGTAAGTACTCATCAGGATTCCTTGTTAACATTTTAACTTTCATCTTAAAAATGATTACGTGCACTTCTTTACCGAAATAAATGAAACTATACGAGAATATTTAAATTATTTACACACGTGCCATCATAGACATAGTATATCTAGACCGAGCGTTTGCCTTTATTTAAGGAGTGGGGGCCGATGCCCATGTAGAAAAGGACATACTCTGTTTCGTGCCACTTGCGTTCTCTCTCGTTCGCACAGAGCATAGCGCTCTCTTTCGTCATGCTACGTGCGAGCGAGAGAGAACGCAAGGGGCACGAAACAGAGTATGTCCTTTTCTACGTGGGCATCGGCCCCCACTCCTCAACACTCGGTCTAGATATACTATGTCTATGCGTGCCATCAAACATTCAATACACCGTATGACCGAAAACAGAGAAGTGTACGGTGTACGTACGAGAATGTAAGGTTATTTAAAGGAAGGTTAAGTCATAATCCTGGGCCACCCATAATGCAATGCAAAGAATCGATGTGTGCGCAGTCGCTATTAAAAAGAGATGCTAAATAAGTTAGATTGTTATTGGCTCTCGCGGCCTTTTGCAATGCATCCTGGGTTGCTCATTGGTATACGCATAGTATCAATAGTATGACTTAGGGCCACCGCACAAGCTTTTCCGTAATGCATTACGTTACGTTAAGTACTGATTCTAAACCTAAACTCGCACGTAATCTTAAACTTCAGTCAACGCACAGAGAAAATCGTAACGTAACAAAAGCATACTACGTTACGATTTTGTTTGTAGAAACGTAAGCTACGCTGAAAATTCCGTATGGTTGAAATTCTTAAGTCTTAAGTCTTACTGCTTAAGTTTTTCTATGTGCCACGGCCCTTACATGGCAGCATCGAGCATCGATCGTCTGCGCAGATATCATTGCGCAGGAATCTAAATGAGATAGATTCCAGCTTCTTGCGGCTAATAGCATGATGAGTGATATGAATTCGGTCGAGATAAAAAAATTATGTTCTGATACACATTACTAATACTGAAAATTGATATTTATTTACATTATACACAATAGATATTATTATTATTAAACAAAATAT
>NW_021850553.1:1680459-1691259 GCF_003651465.1 Formica exsecta
GCAATGTTACTACAATGTTGCAATGTTGCTGCAACGTTCTGTGCTGTATGGGAAGGATTATGGGATATAATTTTCATTTTTTTTCCTGCATGTTTATAACATACTGCTCCTTTAAATGATTTCCTACTTTTAACAATAGTTTTTCAAACTGTGTCGTTTTGTCATTTGTGAATCCCTTTTTGTGTCTTATTTATTTGAATATTTCAACCATCCAAAATCTTTTGCCGCATTTGTATTTTAATTTTATTTTAATTTACATTGCCAGAGTAGTAACGTTTCATAATATATCTTTGATTAATAATAATAATAACACACACACATACATACACACACACACACACATCTGTTGTATACTGTTTTTAGTGATGTAAAGACCGAGAGTAACGAAATGGGCAATTCCCATTTGCTCTTAAAACCAACTCTGAAAATCTTACTCCTCACTCTGTACTGCCTACTGCCATTGTAGAATGCCCTTTAACAATTACTTGTTAAAATTAAGAGATAAATTGTAAGAACAATTAATTTTTAGATAATAATTTTTACTATACTCATCTGTAAATAAAAAAAGAAAATGAAGTTGGAGTTTTTACACTGTTAAAATTACACTGTTATGGCCTTAGCTATAAAAGAAAAAGATTTTTATTTTTTATTTTTATTGATTTTTTCCAAGACATAATCTGTGATTCTTATTATCCTAATTTAAAAAAACACGTTAGAAATTAATTGTAATCTAACAATAAGTTTACAATAATATATATGGAGATGAGACACCTACATATTCCATATATATATTTCTTTTTATTTCATTTTCTTTTTATCTTCTACTTTTCCTTTCATCCTCCTATGATGATTGGTTTAAACAATGCAGAAAAGTAAAATTTTTTTAATGGAATAACCAACAAGCAAGATAAACATTAAAAATTAGCGTGATTTCAGAGATTTTTGAGCGCTAACTTTTTAAGGAAACATTTTTCGACCCATGTTTATAGGAAATTTTTTGTTTAGAATTAAATTTCCTACAAAATCTCAAAGTCTGGCCGTTTGGACCCATCCTGTATATATACAGCATTATACATAACTCTTCCATTTTGTGTTTTAGCGTTGGTGATTCATCAAACAATAAAATAAAATTATTTGGAAACAAAAATAGTGTTAGAAAATCTTCGAAAATACATTAACCTAGAATCTCTTTAGAAAGTACATTAATCCCTATTGGATATCGCAATATATGTAAAATAAAGACACTTTTGTTACGTAATATGCATTGAACACTAAATAGGAATTATTCTCCAATACTAAAAATAATGACTTTAGTGGGTAATGCATTATGGATAAAAATGAATTGGTCGCTTTCGCTGTTAACTATATTTTGCAAACATACACACACACAAGCACGCACGCACGTAGTCATTTTTATTATTATACAATAATACACAACAAGCATTTTATTACGTATATACTCGTACATATATCGGGTATCAGACGCAATGACTTTCGCTCTATTACACTATATACATTTATATATATAAATAGACACACACACATACACGCACTTTTTATTACGTATATACATATATCGGATATTGGACGCAATCACTTTCGCTGTTAACTACATTTTGTACACATACATACAGTCATTTTTATTATTATAGAATAATACACACTGGCATTTTATTATGTATCCAAATTAAATCAGCTGTTTTGCGACGTTGTCAATTCGCAATAATCATATTGTGATAACATAGTATAATTATATTTCATTGAATAATTCTATCATTAAAAGATAAGTACTCTATAATTCAGTGATTCGTGAAAGAAGCTGAGTGATATATTTTGAAAAGTAGTGAGAATTTTTATCTAAAACATATTATATATATTATTTAAGATATTATATTTTATCGAAATAATTGGATTTTATATATAAGTGTACATAAGTAAAATAAAATTTTATGCGATTTTATGTGATTACATGTGATGGCAACTATATTATGATAGTTTTGCCAATCGATAATGCGTCTGATATAAAACTGATATAAAATGTATGGAAAAAGGAGAAGTATATCATATCACGATATTCTAGAGAAACAGTGTCATATATAGCGCAAAAAAAAGAAGAGACAGAGAGGGAGAAAGAAGAAGAGAGAAAGAGAAATGAAACATTTCGACAAATAAGATTACGCGAACGATAAGATTACACGAGCCTTTAACTAACATACAGACACGATAAGCATCATCTCGTATTGAGGCTTCAACCGTGCCGAATCGATTTCCATAATGCCAGGTGAGTAAAAAAAAGGAATTTCCCTAAAGAGTACATGTTAAAAATAGATATAGAATATCAAACTCTTTAGTTTCTTTTATAAAATTAACTTTTTTATTCTCTTATTCGCTTCACGCTTATCTCCCATTAATTTATTATCAATATTTGCTATTATGAATATTTAATCAAATGTCGTCATTTTTCACATTTTTATCTTTTTATTATTAAAGAAAATTTGAAGCATTAATTAAAAAAAACTCGGATTATAATTCTATCATAATATACATATACATATAAATTAAAATTAATTTAAGAAAATAAAGTTTTATTTGCTGTCCTCATTTTTAATATTCAATTTCCGAAAATTTATTTTTTAGAGAGAGAGAGAGAGAGAGAGAGAGATCCTAATTGCTTATAATTAAAAATCTATCTCAAATGTCTATAAAAAAGGATGTGCGTATATTATAAATACATATGTGCGTGCTTATATATATTATTTTTGTCATTTTATATATGTTATTTTTGTATTGCATAATGAAAAAAATTATTATTGGATATTAATTTTTTCTTAAAATTTAAAAAAATCTGTCATTAAGTTTAAGTAGTCACTTTAGTTTATAAAGTATGAGTCATATGAGTGGTAGAGATAATATGTGTGATATGAAATCATCCGTTATATGAACCTTCTGGAAGACTTTTATCGATTACTTGAACTGTTTTCTTTTTACTTTACCTGAATTTTAACTAAATTTTATATTAAATCAAATAATATATCTCTCACTCAAATATATATCTCTCACTAAGCTCTAAACTCTAAATAATCGAAGTTTTTCATTTACACACTCTGACGAGATAAGATTGAAAAATTATATAAAGCTTAGTAGATCCATTTGAGTTAATTCACTTGGCATATCTCAGTATTATTGATAGTTTGTCATTTTGTTACAGCCTACAGGTGGGTAAACCGTACCGGTAATCAATCGCTGCCAGAAAATGCGGTCACCGGCGGCCGCGATTCTGACGGAAGCACGATTTACGTTGGCAGAGCCTTCCACAATGGCGACATGTTGCCAGCAAAAGTGATTCCTGATAAAAACGTCGCTTACGTTAGTCATAACGGCGAAGAACATCCTAAAGATAGTTTCGAAGTGAGTAAAAAATGAAATTTCTGTTTCTCGATGTTACAAAATTTTTCTATTTTTTAAATTATCTTTACTCATAAAAAGCGATCATTAGCATTAAGCAAGTGTTTTCCTGTATGCCTCTAATAAATAGAATCATTAAAATAATATTAGTTTTCTTTTTCACGATCTTTTTACAAAAATAACAGTATTATCATCAATTTGCATGATAAAGGATAATATAATGTCAGTACACACATATGCACAACGATTTCCTGTAATAGCGAATAAAACAATTACAAATCATTTTTGCAAGTTACGTAACGTGCCATAAATAAGTAGTCAAAGTACAAAACTTAAGATTAATCGGCTGTATTTAAGTTCAAGATAATCTTGAGATATCATAGCGAGTGAAGCAAAGTTTGATTGCTCTGAATTCTGAGAGCGATTAAACCCAATTGACCATGAACATATGTTCGACCGAAAATGAGTTTTGAGTTTAATTAATATAAATAAGTATATCTCTAGTAACCCAAGACGGTGTTTATGACATGATTAATCGCTCTCAGAATCATCAAATTTGCTTCACTCGAAAACGCTATCAGTTTTTCTGCGAAGATTGAAAATCGACCGCAAGATATGATTCGTGGTAAGCGCTATAAACTGTGTGAAAGATTATTATTATAATGACATTTTTTTGTCTCATCTGATAATCTTCTCTGATGAAATAATAATGATAAGCGAACAAACGCTGCTATAATTAATTGTTAATATAACATTATACATAATTATTGTTATTTACTAATTATTATTTACGATAAATTCATATCAGGTCCTTTGCCAAGGCGAATTTGCATGGGAATTCTGTAATAATGGTGGAGTACCAACGGATGCGGTAATCGCCGGTCAAACAGCGGACGGGGAACCTCTATACGTTGGCCGTGTCCTCCATAACGGGTCTCAAACAGTTGGCAAGGTCAGCCTTTTCGGCAGTTGTCTGTTCTTAAGATTCACAGCAATTGTGTGCATATATGTATGATAAGAATATTAATTTTTCATATTCCGCGTTTAATATGTAACATTTATTTTAATTGTGCTCTAGTCCTGTTTACTTACATATATGTGTGTACGTGTGTGTGTAATAAAAAAATATAATCTAAATATTTTAAAATAATTTTTTCAGATACAACAAAGTCACGGATGTCTGTACATTCCATTTGATGGCGAAGAATTGTCATTCAAGGATTACGAAGTACTCGTCATGCATTAATTAAAAATTCTCGATGTAATATACATTTTATATATGGTCAAAATTAAAAGTCAAGCAACAATCTCCACATATGCCGCTAAATCACGAGGACCTGCACAAGAAATTATTGTGCAAACAAACAACGTTCCTTTCTTTTTAAATATTTGTAAAAATTTATTAAAAAGATGATTATAAATAATACAACTATAAATAGTTGCAACTAATTATTTCAAATATTGTTTTTAACAAGCAACAATCAAATATAAAAATAATATTAATTAAACAATTTATATTTTTTATTCATTCCTTAGTAAAATATTTATATAATTCACTCTATTAATTGATAGTAATATTTGTTACAAAAATTAAATCTATGGATACAAATAATTTTTAATCTCTAAAAATATTGTAAAAAACTTAATATAATGCAATATTATTATATTCTAATTATAACAAAGAGAATTACTCCTATTATTTTTTGCCTTTGTTTTATATAAAGTATCTTTTATAGTAGTTGCAAAATTTGTTATAAAATAACAATGCATAC
Source organism: Formica exsecta (assembly GCF_003651465.1). Taxonomy (NCBI): domain Eukaryota; kingdom Metazoa; phylum Arthropoda; class Insecta; order Hymenoptera; family Formicidae; genus Formica; species Formica exsecta. The sequence goes on from NW_021850553.1 coordinate 1,685,637, forward strand.
TATTGTCAAAAGGAACATTTAAATCAAATTATCGATAAATAACCCAGCAATATACGAATGGTTTATAAAAATAAATGAAACACAAATGTGATTGCTAAAAGCATTGTATCACACCGAAAAAAATGCGTATAGGAGAAATCGTTTCCGTTCACTTAATTCGATAATCGAAAAAAGATATCGAAAGTAGTTTTATGCGCTGAACGCGGAATTAAAATCATTAATTGGCTCCATGGTTATTATTATTGGAAATCCACGATTCTTGAGTAACGGTTCAACAGAGCGAGAATGCAAACAAATCAAATATGTATATTAAAAGTAGTAATAACTTATTACACGATATATTAGTAGCTTTTTAACGGTAGCAGTAAATAATCGGTTCATCACATCGCGAAAGAAGTTCATATCTCTCTCAGCAAACACGGCCGCCATGATGATCGAAGAGGATGACTCTTGGGTGATGACGACCACCAATGCATCCTCGTCGGTCGGATATCAAGACAGAGGTGCCGGTGACAGCTCTGCATCGAATATTTTATAAGCATCGCTGTGAAATTGCGAGCATTACTCACTTGACAGTGTCATACGTCAGACTTGAGAGCCAGGGCCGCCTCTAGGTTTCTTTCGGCCTCTCTAGGTTGCGACCTTGCGAATTTTCATTGATTTCGCGATTCCGCATCGTAAGTTTCGAGAGCTTAGCATGTCGTTTTAGACCTTCAGACCTGGTCGATCAAAGACACATGAAGCATTTGTTTAAACAAATTAAATAAACAAATAATTTCACGAGAATTTACCGGTGATATGAGACGGTAATAGCAAGACATGGCAAATTGCAAGGAATATCACATGCGATTCGTTGCACGCGAGTAAAAACGCGATAATGCCATCGGCAATGCTCCTCACCAGCTGACGAGCCGTTGCGAATAGCTTCAAAAGCACCGTAGATAATAGCACTTGAACGGCCCTGTCTAAAATAAGCTTTGACTGTAGAACGCTGGGACCGTAGCGATTACTTTATCAACGAATTGTCACATTTAACAGTGCCTCGTCGAGTTACGCGCGGCAACGATTCGACGACGCTCCCTGTTTACGCTCAGTTGTCATCATCCGTTCAACATTGTCGACATAGAACGCGATCACATCGTGGTTAATGCAGTGCGATCGTTTTTTTTTTGGCTAACGAGTCTCTTGCGTTTCTCATGTAAAAAATCACGCGTCTGGTGATCGAAAATGCTTGTCTTCACGCCACCGCTCAAAGTTATTCGCGCATTATTCTTGGTGAAAAGAAGAAACACTTTCGGATAATAACTACTACTGTGGAAAGAAAGAATTTTTGTACCGAACAGGACATATTGAGAATGATCGAAGACTATGCGAATCATTCGAATGGATTGCTCGGTGAAAGAAGCTTACGCAATAGAACTGGCAAGGTAATCGTACAGTTTCGCGAGTAACCTTTCACGAATCTTTGACCCGAGTACGAAAATATTCACACCTCACAAGAAATTTCGACACTAACTTTGGGATCTCGATTTACATAACTCAACGCGATAACACTTTCTATAATACATTCTTCGACGTAGTAACGCACAGTTGGCGGATCACGATCGGGAATCAAGATTGTCGACAAATAGGAACAATGTACCGTCGAATCGTAAGATACATGAAGCCGAAAAAGATCATTATTCGCCGACGCAAGAACAAATATTCCTTAGGTAGAAAAATGAACATGATAATTATTACTCGTCGTCCATTTATGAATATGTCACTTTCAGTCGAGAGTGAGTTAGACTTTATGTAACATGGCATTTATCAGAAGCACGTATCCATAAAGAAATATTTGGCACGTGTCAACTCGTTATGTTCCATTGTAAGAGACATCCACGCATCAAGGTAATTGCCATGTTTTTGATGCATCAGCAGAATGAAATAAATAAGATAGATAAAGCGATTGCCGAAGAAGAGTAGAATTGAGAGAGCAAAGTGGGAAGATTCTGCAGTCCTCGGGTGTACCGTGGGCATCAACGTCGTCAACGGAGACTGACCTTGACCTGAAAAATAAGCGCGAAGCGGAATCGGAAGCGGTTCGCCGGTCGCTAGAGGGCTAAAGCATTAGCCGCGGGTCTCGTAGCGGATTGTCGTAAAAACGATAGCGATTGCTCGCGAACAACGTTGACGACGTTGCCCCATCGACGCGTGTGTTAATACCTAGGTTGAACGTTGTGTATGAAGGCGGATCAACTCGTACGTTACAGGAGCGGCGCCGTAGGCTGATCGTAGAAAAGAGCGTAACGGAAAGCGAATCCGGGGAGAGAAGAGGGGGTAGATGGTGGTACGAAACGCTGGCGGAGACCGGCGAAGGAAGGAGATAGATAGAGCACCGACGCGTCTCGTAATGCACGATGGTGCATTAGCCCGAAGTCGCGAGACCACCGTGCGATTTCTCTCGCGCTCTCGCAACGGAACTCGCACCTGAACTCGCACCTGAACTCGAGAGCCATTCCTCCAAAGTTGTATCGCGCTGTTGGACTTGGACCCATTATACATTCGGAAAGAGACCTCCAAATATATATGACTCCAATCGTCTCTGTGTAAAGTGAGATATCTTTTTTTCTTTGACGAAAGATATGTCTGAAATCACGACGACTATCGGTGCGCCTGCAGGGCTCACGCCAGAGAAGAAACAAGCGAACCTGACAGTGGCCGATAAATCCAACAGTGCCATCACTTGGAAGTCCATGAGTATCCAACAGAAATGGTCCTTCCTGACTAGCAACATCACCGTTGAGCCGATGGTCGCGTGTTATGTGATCCCTAGCGTGCTCTCTTCGCTGGCTACGCAGAATCTTATTCTCGAAAAGGCGTGTCGAGTGAATCTGGCTTATTCGGATGAGATATGCTCGGCTCTATCTGCCAGAAACACCAGCGGCTACGAGGCCGAAGAGACCGCGGTTCAACAGCTGGTGGCGCGTATGCAAACATGGAAGACACCGTTGCAAAGCGCCTTGCCGGCCATTCTAATTTTGTTTATGGGTGCGTGGAGCGATCGCACCGGTTTGAGAAAGCCTTGTATGCTGCTGCCGATCATTGGCGAGTTCTTCAGCAGCGTCACTCTTATCGCTTGCACCTACTGGTTTCACGAGCTGCCCATGGAGGCGGTTGTACTAGAGGCTGTGTGGCCTGCGTTAACCGGCGGCTGGTTTACCATGTTTATGGGCATCTTTAGTTACATAGCAGACATCACGTCCGTAGAATCGAGAACACTTAGGATCGGCGCGGCCAACGTTTTCCTATCCCTCGGCGTGCCAATTGGCATGGCCCTATCGGGGATACTGTACACGAAGCTGGGTTTTTACGGTGTCTTTACTATCTCGATGGTGTGTTATGTAATGAGCTTTGTGTACGGATTAGTGGTCATTAAAGAGCCACCGAGGGTACTTGCGGAGCGTGCGCGGAAAAAGACCCTTCCAAGCAAGGGCAAACGAATCTCGGTGTGCGCTTTTATTCTGAACTTTTTCTCGTTGAGGCACATAGAGGAGACGTTTCGCGTAGCGTTCAAGAAAGGAGCAAACAATCGCCAGAAAAGAGTCATCGTACTCATGGTTATTATTATGGTTGTCATCGGACCCCTTTACGGTAAGTTTTTCAAATAAATAAAATCCTTTAAATATATCTTCTATAAATATCCTCTCGTTTCTTTTTCGATTGCGTCTATAGTTAATGTGATAATGCAAGATAACTTAATACGAGAGAGAGAGAGAGAGAGAGAGAGAGAGAGAGAGAGAATCATTAAAAAGCGAGAAAATGATTAATGCCAAGAAGAACTAAGTATTGCATGCAACGCTATGAGAGAGTCTCAATTTTAACAATATCATTAACATTACTCGAGAAAGTTGTTTCGAAATGTATAAGTTTATTTTTGTGATTGTTAAAAATGTACATATAATTGTTTTAAAGCAAAAGCACAAAAATCAAAAAAATATTTTTTATCTTGTGTGAATTATTTTGCTATTACTTTGAAACATTTGCTTCCTAATTTGAGCTATTATCATAATTGTAAAAACAAAAGCATCGATAATTTAACCTTATTATTGTGCATATTTTAGTTTATATGTTTATAATTTATTTTTCTAATTGTCTTTAACTAAAACATAAAACATACTATATTCACAGAAATATAAAATTAATCAATTTTAAATGAAAGTAATTGGGATTAATAATTAGTCGTATTATGCAGGCCAGAAATGAATTATAAATACATTAGAAATTCAACGATTTAAATATGCAAATATACTTGGACTTGTGTGTGAATTTGATTACATAATTTTTTTTTAAATCGGTAAAAGCGCATTGTGTAGTAACAATTAAAAATAAAATATATCCATCATTTTTTGCGTGCATCCGTAGCACAGTAAAAACTTGCTGTAATTCTCGTCAATCTTGCTATTCGCGTTGCGGTAACTGTGCACATTCCCATTAGTAATTACTTACGTCCGACAGCGTGAATATATTGTATGCGAAGGGAAAGTAAGAGAAGACATGTGTAAAACTAGGCACACATTTATACGAGCGCGAATATGTGGTGTTACTTAGATGTATGTACCCTGGTATGTACTATGTGCCTTCTAACAAATAATTTACGTATTTTTAAGCGTCGATAAAAATATGCATAATAAATTACGATATCGGCATATAGATATACCAAGTGTTAATGGCGTATTAATATTAATATTGTATTAATACCAAACGGTACATTGATAACACAATAAAGCTTCTAGTTTCAGCTAGAGAAGCTCGTCCAAGCACGCGACCGCTCGGATCATTCAATTTTTCAATTAGCGTGCATTTGTTACAGCGCGCTATCGCGACTTTAATGCGATCGTGCACGTTTGTACGGCGACAACGCACAATTCCAGTACATTTCGCGGATGCCCTTGTCACAATTTAATTATATAGATACTGTCGTTACAATGTCTGGGTACGCATTAAGCACGTATTACCCCAACTGCTAAGTGACGTGGACAGTCGTCAGCGGACTTATAACAATTTCGTGTAATAGGCGTCTTCCTGATTTTGAATGCCCTAATGCGGATATACCTGTAAGATGTTATACTTTTCTTAACTCTCTCTTTTCATTATAGTCATACAAGAGATTCTCTTAATAACTCTTGTGAATCAAGAGTTATTAAGAGAATTAACGCGTATCCCGATAGCTTATTTTTATAGAGCGAACGAATAAACAAAAGATCCGTATAAATATCGTATCCAGATAAATTTCAGCAGTTATATAAAATCTAATATCTTTTAAATATAATTTTCATATCAATGTATAAATATTCAACATGCAAGAGATGTATCAATTATTCTATACTTTAATACAAAAACTTGGTTCGTCATTTCTTATAAAAACTTCTAATTATAATTAATATAAATCTAAATATAATTAATATTTTCAAGATAACAAACAGTGACTTTCAAAATAAACTTCGTTACTACATAAAAGTTAAAAAAATTGTGCTCTTATTTTTTTGTGATATTAATTTGCACGGTAAAATATATAATAATAAAATGCATACACAAAAGGAAAATGTTAAAATTTAGAAAATAAATATTCAATTTATTATAT
>NW_021850553.1:1691441-1697459 GCF_003651465.1 Formica exsecta
TATATATATATATATATAAACTTCGAGACATCCTACATAAAATAGTATACTTGGCGTCGCGACGCTACCGCGTCGCTTGATTCAAAATTATTTTATAAAGTACTTTCTATATGATACTTAAAAATTTCACATAAAATTTCAATATTTTTCAACAAACCACGTGTATGGATGTAGGCAAACACGTAGCAAGCGCAAGCAAAATCACGTATTTATTTGCATGCAGCATATGCTAATACGATTCAAACACGGTTATATACTAACGATGTAATTTCAGATCTTTGCTCATCAGGGATACGTAGGTGAAAGTCCGACTGTCCTCGCGTATCGTATTACTATATGAAAATATACTGTATATTTTCATTATAATCTTGCGAAAGTATACGTTGAGGATATCGTGTCATATACAAAACATTGATTTTTAACGAGAAAAATCACCGATTTTATACATTCTTGTAGTATATCGTGCAAACACGTCTCAATTGTAATATGATGAAAGAATTGAATGAAAATTTGCATACATATTTGTATTTCCAAAAGGATAATATTCGAGTGATAAACAAATCTTAAAGTTTCTATAACTGCTATCACGAGTTGTACATCTCCATTGAATATTTCTTTCCTTTTTTTCCGAAAGAGTGAGTTTTACATAATCCTCACGTTGCATTTGACCTTCGCAGTTAACTCGATGGTATTACTGCAGGAAGCAATTGTTGGTCTAATTGTTGCCGATGTAATCGTCTGAAAATGGTTTGTAATTGAACAGAAAACCGTTGCGCTTGGGTAACTCAAAATATTGTTGCAGTAATATTAACAGCGCGATAATGGCCTCATAAAATACGAGATATCGTTGGAAATAAATTATATAAAAACCGGTAGTTTATTAGGATACAAAGATAAGATATAAATGATAAATTCACGCGTTAATAATTATAATCAAAAATGTAAATGAGACGTTTGGCTAATAATATTCATAATATTAAAGATTTTCTTTAAATAAAACTTCACAATTAAAGTGCAAATTAAAAATTGGTTAAATTTATATCAGGATTTACTTTCGCTTACTATTAATTTAATAGATTCTGGAAATTTTTAATATAATAATTAATACGATGACGAAATCATCGTGAGCTTGTGCAAAAAACAACAATAGTTTGACACAATCTTGATTAAGAACTTTGAGATTCTTAGAAGTCATTGTATAAAAATCTAATCTTATACAAATACGCTAGTAAATTATGTGTCGGAGTTATTAAGTCGTTAGTATTCACGATAATGAACATGAATTATAAAGCTTTATAATTATATAGCTAGAATTATACACACACACATACACACATATTTTCTAAAAATGGAGATTTATTGAACGGAGATTGGGTTAAACCAATACATTTTTTTATTGTTACATATAGTATTACGTATTCAGTTATTATCGAAACTTTTATCATCTTTGATCCTTAATTGATTATATTATATTTTCGCTATTATATTTCTGCTGCAATAAAGAAAAAAATTTTTTAACGATGAGAATATAAAAGTACCATTAAGTCTATCTATTTCAGGTGAAATGGCGGTTCTCTATCTTTACATGCGGTACCGATACAATTGGAACGAAGTGTCGTTCAGCATGTTTTCCACGTTTGGCATGGTAACTAATCTGATTGGTAAGAAAATCACTTTAAATAAAAATGTTACGTATTATCAAGAAGAAACTCAATGTCGACGCTCGTAAAATATTTGCACGTAATACACTTCCGGTTCTTCATTGATATCGCTGCTAATTTTAAAATAGAAATATAAGACAAAGCAACTAGTACGTGTAGAAATACATATGTAATATAATGATTATTCGAAGTAATCTCCTATGATCATTTCGCGCGAACTAAAGATATCCCCATTAATTTTATCCTCGTAACTCAGCTGCACAATCAAGTCTTTTTCTATTTATGAAACCAATGAAAGTTCAAGGAGTAATGTATTTTACGTAAGAATGAATATCGTTGCTAAGCGGAATCACTGACTGTCTCTTTTATTCTAACGGATCGTTGAAAATAGAGATTGCCTTGAAAATGCAATTGTTTGTAGATTGTAAATAAATAATACAGATAGTTAAAAAATATTAGATATTTTGCAATAAAAAGAATGATAAATACTACTGCTAATAAACGCATGATAATATATGCACATAAAGAGTACCAAAGAAATTCATAATTATTTTGTGATTGCCAAATTGAAATTTTAGCATTTACCGTATTCGACGATTATATTTACGGGAGAAAAACTTTCTGTTTGTCAATGTAGATCACGTAAATTTATCATACAATCCAGTTTCACTTGCGTTTCAAACATTTTTTCTTTCATTAACGGCCCGTCGTAATTTACAATGCTTTATGTTTGCTAATTTTCTTTTGTTGAAATCGTTATAGCAATAACGTTTCTTTTTGCAAGAAAATTGAGAAATTTTCTTCTTATACACAGGCACCGCGATTTCCGTCGGTATCTTCAGTCACATCCTCAAAATAGATGACGCGATTGTGGGTATCATGAGCTGCATGAGTAAAATTTTAGCAAGTTTTGTCTACGCGTTCGCCACAAGTGCTTGGATGGTCTACGTAGGTCAGTCTTTTTAAAACGGCTAACATCAGGGTAACAACTATATACATGTCAAATATATCATGTACAATTCCAACATTTTCCGACAAATAACATATTTATAATTACATGTTTCAGCTGCTATTGTGGAGATCGTAAACGGTACATCTTTTATTGCCATGCGATCAATAGCGTCCAAGCTCGTGCCTACAGATGAACTCGGTAAGCGAGAACAAATACAAGATGGTACTTTTTACGCTGCCATCTCTAATGACTTTATTATGCCGCTTTAGAATGAATCTTGCAACTTTCTGTGCAAAATACTTGAAGAGAATAGTTTTTTAGCTGATAAATGGCTGAAGAAGCAACTAAAATGAACAGAAGTCTTTTGTAAAATGAGCTTACAAATATAAGAATTACGACTATTATACTAATATTTCAGTACCGCTTAATAGTGTTTTCAATTTAAACTCGGTCTTCACCTTCAAGCTGCTTTCCGGAATCGCGTAATTCGAATAATTTGGACACCAAATTACAATTTACATTGCGATCGTGCTAATTTTTCCTTCATCGCGAACAAAGTTTAACGAGGCTTTCCTGCTAGACTAACGATCCGGCGAGGAAAATTTGATACACAATTTTTATACTCTGCGGGCAGTTAAGATACATTATGTAATTTCACAGGTAAAGTCAATTCATTGTTTGGTGTGTGCGAGTCCTTAATGCCGCTTATTTACGGACCCATGTACAGCGCTATTTACGCGGCGACCATGAATACGGTACCCGGGACTTTTTTCATCGCCGGAGGATCCATGACAACGCCCGCGGTATTTGCATTTTTGTAAGTATTCGTGATAAATTTTTGCCAATTACTTTAACATACATTTCGCAAAATTTACAATCACTCTATATGTAGGTAATTCGATTATTTTAAATTAAAATAAGGAAAAAACAATAAAAGCCAATAGGTTGGCTCCTATTGCCTTTTCCTTATTATCATTATCAGATCATTATTTTGTGAATTATTTGTCTCTTTTAAGCTTGTAAATTATAATTGTGTGTAACATTAAATGAATTTTTAATTAGATGGTTGTACACGGAGCACCGAAAGGATCGCATGCTGAAGGAACAGAAGGATCCCGAAGCTATGATCAATTATAAAAACGAGGACACGACAGACCACAGTTTGAAGAACACTCGGATTATAGATACGCAGAAGAGTATGCAAAAGGCTGAAATAATAAATGGCATAGATAACGCGGCCTTCGAATCTGAGCAATTGTGATCTCACGATTTACGTGATCCTTTTTTTAATATATATATATATATATATATATATATATATATATATATATATGTGTGTGTGTGTGTGTGTGTGTGTGAAGACAGATGATACATTAATAATACCTCATCAAAAAGAAAGGACTGAAAGAGCATCTTAAAGCCAGTGTCGATAAAGCACTGATCGAGGAGCTACTGATAAAAGAACTAGCAAATTCATTTTACGGACAGAAATCAAAGTAACTTCAAAACAGATACATATACTGAACAGTGTTAAAATCCGAGATATATAAAGATTCCGGCAAATCAATTTTATTACAGAAAAAAATAATTCTGAATTTTTTTCGGAATTTGTTAGAGATGAACTATTTGTTAGAGATAACAAATACGTTCGGAATAAATTTTAAAAGAATTTGTTCCTAAACTTTTAAAATCCTGCAAAATTTCGCAAAAATAAATAAAGATTCGAAGCTACCGTATCTTTCAAATCCTATTCAACTGCTAACAGTTATCATCTTGATACAGCATTGAAGTACAATTTAAAGTGTAAATAAAAAATTTTGGTAACTCTTTTTTTGCCATCCATCATTTCATTTATAGCATTTTATAGATTCTTTTTCAAGCATTTGCGAGATATAAAGATATTCTAAATAAATAAAGGATAACTTACCGGATTACATTTGTAATTCAACATTTGTATAAGTTAAAATAATATATAACAAGAATTATTTAAAAAAGATTATTTTTTAAGAAAACATAATTGAAACAATTATTTAAGAATAGCCGAAAACTCTCTCCTTATTTTTTAGAGATCACAAAAGGCATTAGTTTACTAGTATACAGACATACGGTAAAGACCATCTCTCTGTGTGGAATATTTTTATATCATATCTCATAGTCTTCAATTTTGGTATTCGTTTAAAAGCGACCAATTACATGTAACAAGAGCGTCTTTGATAGGGTGGCGTTAAATACGATACTCAGATTTTTATTTAACGATCTATATCCTTTATGCTGAGTATATGTATTACTAGTACAAACTGTACTTAAAAACAGATTATAACGATAGCGTAAAAGAAATATGCACACATCACATAGATATTCATATTACATAACATGATTAATCAATTTCCGATTGCACAAATTCTTAATAACAAAGCTCGTAAAAGAATATAAATCCTTTTTCCCTCTGACAATGAATAAATTTTACAAGGAGCACGATAAAGACGTACTATTTAACATCACAATTCAAGGATTTTATCTAATAAAGCTCAAGCTTTATTCGATAAAATCCGCGTATATCTATATATAATTTTATTTATAATTAATTGTAATTAAGCTTAATACAAATTTTATTTAAGATTTAATATACATGTATATTTGCATATACGACAATACACATTCAAAATTGATAAAAATAAATAATGTATTTATGATTGTTTTTGTAATACGTTTTCCACATATATAACTTTCATACCTGACATTTTCTTTTTTACTGCAGCTATAGCTTATTAAATTTCTGCATATTTATACTTTTATATGTAATATATAAATTAATATATATGTAATAATATATACATATATGTATATACGTGTACACACGCGCGCGCAAAATAGATGGCGCACGCGCTTGTAGTGTGTTTTAATTTACATAAAAATTATAAATTTTCATTGATCATATATTTGAAAAGTTCATATCTAAAAAAATTTGAAAAGTTCATATCTAAAAAAATTTTTTGGAATAATTATATAATCTATTATATATTAAAAATATCTGTTTAAAAACAAATGAAAAAAAAATCTATAAAAAATCGGTTACACGTGATAATCAGATTTTTTTTAAATCAATTATTTTGGACATTCTGTTTTATATAAGAATCAATCCGTAAAAGTATTAACTGATTGTACTTACATCTAATTCTTCTTTGGCCTTTGCATTTATAACGGGCAATTAGGAAGCATCGAAAGAAATCAATAAGAAAAGGAAAAACAGGGAATATGATATCATAAGGTTACCAACAGTTGATTATCAAAGCTATCGATTATTTTATATAATAATATTATAAATTTATCGACCTTTTTATTTTTATATCGACCGTTTTTGCGAAAAAAATCAGATTTTAATTTTCGCAAATTTCAAGAAATATA
>NW_021850553.1:1697627-1753866 GCF_003651465.1 Formica exsecta
TCTAAAGTTTTTAATTTAAAATTTTTATATCTAACTTGAATTTTATAATGCATTAAATAAATTCAATACAAATTAAATTTGCAATAATCGTGAAATATTATTTGACAAAAATATATTGTTAAAGATAAATAAATATCGTGATTAAAAAGTTTGTACACATTTCGCAATATCTGTACAAAATATACAAAATGTTTAAGAATATGTATTAAAAATAAAAAGCTATAGTTCCAAATGCAATAATGTAAAAATTTTAACAGATATAGTTTATTTATTTTTAAAGATTGGATTTTTTTGTAGGTGGGTATTTGAATGATGAAGAATATGGAAAGAAATACTCCGCAAAAGTTCATGTTTTCAACAATTTACTCCTAGGCTCTTGTTCTGGCTTGTTGACTGAGACCGGCGCGGTCTCCCTTTGTTACATAATACATAAAAATAATGGTATGTACAAATGTAAGGAAAAATTAGGCACTCAATGAACAAAACGGCGAAATTATAAATGATAGTTTCATCGCGCGCAACATACGAGCGAGTGATATTCCTACAACGTGCAATGTGTATCGATAAAATGATGCACTCAGAGAGCAGAGAATGATAAGTTTGAAAATTACACTGCGAGGTGTGAAAAATAGAGCGCAGCTACGTGACATGGACGCGCCAAACAGAAAAATCAATATATAATACAATCGGTTTCCTTTTTTCCAAATTTTATTCGCCACTCAACTTGTGTCGAGTTCAAGATCCGATTGTTTTGGTGAAATGACTGATGTTGGAATGTTGATGTCGGGTAATAAACATTTTCTGGAATGTGCTCCGCGCAAAGTTTCATAATTTTGTTTTTTTCTTTAAAAATTAAGTCACATTATATCTAAGTACCGCAGTGTCGTTACATAATGTTATTAATGCTCCATCCCATATTTTCGCTGGCCTTCGTGCTCATTATGATAAATAGTATGGATATTCAAAAGGAAGGATTGCTTACTACTCTGATTTTACGCGTATCAATGCGCAATTTTCCCCGTATAGTCTAAACATGTTTGTAGACTAGAGTTCTGGTGTAGTTGATATTGATTTAAATTAAAACGTAAAACTTGCATAAAATATTCTACCTTTTGAAATTTTCCCTTCTCATGTCCAGAGATTCGTGATACTCGCAACCTTCCGATTATACAATCTGATTTCTATCGATTAAATTCGTTCCACCATACGCACTATTATATTAAACGTAAAAAATAAAGACATAATCATGTTGGATGCGAGCGATTTCTCGACATTCTGCCAGTCCGATAAAGTCGATGTTATTCTTCGATCCTTCGTCATATTCTTCAATCCTATATAATGTCTTCTCTTCTAATCATTATTTAATTTTATCAATCGATCGACATACAAATTGCATGATATATCATTGTTTTTTTTTGTTTTTTTTTTCAAGTACTCGACGTAAAAGTCCACATTACGCTGAATAAAATAAGTTATACACCATTTGTCTATTTTTTCTCCATTAAAATATTATGATACACACAAATTACAATTATTTATGCTCGGAGTATAAGAGCCGTTAGTTGTGTGAAACTAGAAAGCCTTTGTCGTTTTGTTTGCAGTCGTAAAAACTGTCTTGTCATACGCGGATGGGATACAATTTGATTTGTACAATTAACTTTATACATATCCTCGTACGATTGATATGATTCCATATTTATGATCGAAGATCGGCGTGCTTGCCAACGTTTGGCGACGTGCGCAAAAATAATATTTATCAATTAGTACAATAACATTCTAAACCGAATGTAATCCTTGGTTCCTGTGAACCAGCCAAAGTTGTCTGTTTTCCCGATACAATCAATCGCCGATGGTACTAAAAAGGATACTATATAATAAAATCCGCAAAATAATATGAATAATTATCGCTGTACATTTGGTCACTCAAGAGTTTTTCCTTAACCATTACTTATCTACGTGTTACGTTTAGTAGTGGGTATTATGCGCTAACGGCCCTTAACCCGCTGATAATATCACAGATGAATGAGTTTCCGTGTTGTGCGTTACATAACGCTATCTAAGATTCCTAACAAGTGCATTGATCCTTTCGATTTTGTCACTGAGCATTCGCCTCTCGGAATCAAGAGCTGTTCTGGCAGACAGGAGTTCATAGATTTTCCGTTCTAATTGAACAGCTTCGGAATGCAAACTGTTGTACTGTGCTATCAGTTTCGATGTTTCACTTGTCAGAATTTTTCTCTCAAGTGTCTTTTCTAAAATCATATACAAAAAAATGTGTGTAAATGTTATATGATATGAGAGTATCACATATGTATCATGTATGTATAATAAAAAAAATTTACCTTTTAGATACTCCTTATAAGCAAACATAACATCCTCGATTCCAGTCCACCTCGGTTTCTCTTTCCTTTCACCTATTTCATCAGTATTCTCACTGATGTCTATAGTTTTACAGTGTTGTTTCACACCATTCTCACCAGGCATAGGTAAAGTAGGGTAGTACATTGGAACTACATTCGGAACTAAGGGTGGTAGCGGTGGTGGACGTTCCGAGATCGGTTTTACTTTAATCCTGTCCAGAAGACGCATTTTTTGAGGTGGTTTTGGTAAAGCTGGAGGATTCTTAGAGTAAACTTTGGCGATTCTTTCACAGTAGGCAGTAACGGAGTTCGCGCTTTTCCGTTTCTTGCGATCTGCTAGAACGTACTGCCATGTCACTTCTGCCTCTGTAATTGCAAATTGCAATTGAAACAATTGTCTTGTTTATTACGTATATTTATGTATATAGAAAAAATTTCATTATGTATAAAATTCTGTATATTACAATCGAATATATAACAGAGATAAAAATATATTACTACAGTTTATATCTATAGCTACAATATTATCAAAATTTAATTAATAATGTATTTACCGTCTCTTTTATTTGGAGGCATAATATCGAGGCCTATAGTCCTGAGAAAGCCTACTTTCGGCTCGAAATCTGACGTGTGAAGTAAAACGTCCGGATGCTCACGCGGAATCGGTAAGACGGACTCTATTACAGGCTCTACTTCCAGAGGTAGTTCTGGTGGATCGGGATTCAGTCTGTACCTTTTCTCAACCTTACACAATTCTATCTCTGCAGAAAAATAATGACGATTTCAATTTACCGAATCAAAATATAAAAAGTAATAATAGCGTTCTATTATCCTCTTACCGTTCCTAATAGTCAGCGTAGTCAATCCAAACATGGCTAGAAAGGTCAATTTGTCTTCCGAATATTGTAGTTTAGCCGGCGGACCTTTCGTGATCCAAAGATCCACGTCTTTGGTTTCCTCCTCGCCCTCCGAGTCGGAGCTACACGTTACGCTCGTGTTCTTTTCCCTCTTCCGTTTACGTCTCTTTTCAGCTAGATCAAGAGATGACGTCAGCTCTTTCTGCATTTCAGGCACCAGGAAAGACTTTTCGCTGCTGGTGATTACATCCTGCTTGACCACTAAAGCCTTACTGAGGTCAGGTACATTTAGCACCGCTGGTTCGCACTTCACGGAAATCTCAGTTAAATTATTGCACTTGTCGGTAAAGCAAAACGCAGTCGTCTTCAATTCGTTGTTGCTTGTCGAAAAATTCAGGAGCTTTTCCTGATATTTCGGTATTTGCAAGAGCACATTGGAAACGTTCTGACAAGTGCGCAACACCTCCTCAGACTTGATACTCTGCATCAGCTGCGTCGTATCCATAGGCTTCTGCGCAATGTCATTTATGCTGAACTTAAAGCTCGATTGAAACGGTAATGTGGACAAGACATTGTTTTGATCGCATTGCGTCTTACTACAATCAATTTCATTTTTGCACTCCTTTTCGCCGACGGTGTAATTCACCGGCTGAAAGGGTGGCAAGCCCTTTTCTTGCTGCTCAAAAGACAGATGCGAGATTGAGGTTTTCTCCTGGAGCGAATTTGTCGCAACGTGATTCTGATTCAACAACTGCGGCTGCCTGATCGGGCTTTCGCTCGCACTTTTCTCATCTGTATTCAGTTTATTGTCCTTTGCTGCAACATCCAAATTATTTTTATGATGCGCGCTTGCATGATTCACAATTTTACTACTGTTAGTAATTTTATTATTAACGCTGAAAGTGCTATTGCTCATTGCTTTTTCATTGGAAACGCAGTTGTTAGTAATACTGTCGTTTCGTTGAATTGCCGTCATCGTCTGATGAGACTCGCTGACATTGAGATGCGCGTTCTGCTGTTTTGTGCCATTCGAATTAGTCACGATATTCGTGCCACCGTTGCCGTGATTGTTGTTGCTGGTATTTGCCATTGGTACATTAAGCTTGGACTGAGAGTGATGCTGTTGATGTGGCGACGAAGATGTTGACGATGATGACGAGAAGTGCGGCGGTTTGTAGAGACTTGACATGTGCGAGACGGATATATGCGGATGATGGTACTGTTGTGGTGGTGGATACGGGATCGGTTGGGAGAACACTGGCTGGTTGTTTATAGACTTACTATCCATGGTTGAGGAATTATTCTCCTGTATCACTTGATTACCAACAACTTGAGAAGTAATCGACGTCATCGATGAAGACTTCAAGGACGGCGGCTCGTGATGACCGATCTGATTGACTATACTGTGACTATTCATTATGGGTTGCCTTTGCTGTGTTTTCGTCGAGGAGGAGCGAAACGAATCCTCGAAGGGTCTGACAAAAGCCGGCTGCGAGGTTGTTGCGATATTCATTGTCGTAGTAGTTATGATTGCCGTCGTAGGCATCGTCGTAGGCAACGTCCCCGCCGTTGTTGTGATTGTTGATAATGGTTCCTTGCTTCTCGGCGCGCCATGAACGCCATGGGATAGCGGTGGGGATTTGCGAGCTATGTGATTTATCGAGTTTAACGTCGACGAAGAACTTGGCGGCATCGGGGCGACGTGTGTCGTCATCGCATTAGACAAAGAGCTCGTAATCGTCGTACTACTTGTACTATTCGCGCGCTGTTGATGTTGTTGCGATGGAGGTTGTTGTTGATGTTGTTGTTGTTGCTGGTGATAGATGGAACTTGTGACTGTAGTAGTCGCGCTGCTCATAATCGTGGCTGCGTGTTGACTAGAATGAATGGTACTTGACGGCACTGGGGGTAAGTGGAGAGAGGGAATAGAGATAATAGGCGTAAGAGATATGCCTAGGGAAAGCGGCGGTGGTCCTATTACACCCGGCGTCAAAGATGGGATGGAGGGCATCGGCGGTGGACCGATCGGCGCCGAGCTTATAGCTGTTGGGGGTGGCGGCGGTCCGAGGTTCAGAGTGGGTAAAGTGGAACCCAAAGGGGGCGGAATAGACGCAGAGCTGACGGAGCATATGGAAGTGGAACTCAAGGAGGGTCCAATGGGCGCAGCTGGACTGGGAAAGGGTGGTAAGCGAGGATGGTAGATAGTGGCTGCTGATGCTGCCGCTGCCGTTGGATCGGAAGGCGCTGGCGGTGGCGGTGCAACTGGCGTAGCAGCGGATTGTTGTTCCTCTTTTCGAGATTGGTGATGATTGCTACTAATGGTGACGGCTGACCCATTGCTATTGGCGTTGTTAGTGCTACTAGTGTTGTTGCCGCTGCAGTTACCAGTGCTGCTGTTAGCGTTGCTCCCGCCGCTGCTATTGTTACCAACACCTCCACCACCACTACCGCTCTGTCGTTCTCTACTGTCGCGTTCTCGGTCCCGCTCGCTATGCATCTGAGCCGTTATGGTCGGCTTCCTAGCTGGAACAAATCCCGAACACAGTGCTTGGTGATCTTCCACTCTACAGTAAAAAAAATCTTGGCCATGGCGATATGTTGTAAGTTTCTCTTTTTGTTATTTTAAACGTTATTTTCACTTATAAAAATATTTAAAAAAAAAAAGATATATGAGAAACATTTTTTAAATAAAGATAAGGTAACATATTGCTATAGCCAAATTTTACAATTTTATGTAATTAAATCAAGACTATCGATGTTTTCAGCACATATCGAATGTAAAAAATAATTGCATTTATCACTATATTTAGATGTCCTGTTAAATTTTGAGACAAATTCGCGCGCGAGGAGAAGGTTTAAGAAAATGTTCATAATTATTATATGATTTCAATCTTATGGGTTTCATACAATTCACATTACGCTATAATTTACGCAGATTAACTGAATTATATCGGCTTTTAATAGCATTTTCAATTAATTGCCGCAATAAATTTATTGTAGATTATTACGCATTTAATAAATTAAAACAACTTACGCAATTAACATACACATGTACATAACAAATATATATATATATATATATATATAGAATGACATATATAACAAAATTTTTGAATTTATTTCCGTATTGATCCATCTATTCCAACTTACCTTACTTTCGTTTACTTTCGTTATTTATTCCAGTCCCCTATAAGAAGATGCTTAATATATTCGCTTCGAAGTATTGGGGATGATTACTGTTATATTTTCAATAAAGCTAAATAAAAAAAAATAAAATGAAGAAAACCAATTATCTTTCTAAACTAACGGGGTAATCGCTATCACCGTTCTAGTATTAACAGTAGCAAGCGCATATTTTTTTATATAATAATAGCAATAAAATAGATATTTAAATAATCGGACTAGGAGTTACCGAATCTTCCCCAAAACTGTTTCAGAAAATGATTCGAGGGTCAAGAGAATTTCAAGTCCATTAGAATTTCAATCACATTTCTTGCAAGTTTTATTTTCATTTATAGTCCAAATATACATGTTTACATAATAAATTATATAAAAATGGTATAATTTTGATAAAAGAACATGTATAATAAAGTTTATATATACATCGCTTAATTCAGTCAGAGTATGAGGAGCAACATGTTTACTATACAATTAAGGGAAACTATGTTGACATTAATTGGTTAATTGGAAAATTTCTAAAACAGTTGCGGGAACTAACGCAAGAGTGCATTGCGCCTGATGAAAAAAACACTCAATACTTAAATCATTACAGTCCATTAAATTGCAGATTTACGCACGAACACCTACCTAAAAGTCCACGCCTTGAAATTATATAAACATTCAAACACGTGTAATGTAGCCATCATATCAGTAATCATCAAAAATTATATTCTGCAATAATTTAACAATTCTAGTAAATAAAAACTGTAATTTATAACACCTAATAGACACTATTATATAAAAATGAACTCTTCGAATCATAGAATGTCAATGCACGTATATTGATATTTTACTTACATCTTAACAATAACGAATATAGAAAGAAAATAAAAATATCTTGCTGTCAAGAAAAAATTAAAAATAATCTCTAAAAAAAAAAAAATTATTTATTGTATATAACAGTAGTCATCTCCATTCCATATACAAGATGTACTGTATAATTGGTTAGTCGTACCATATTAGAACATCCTGTATGTCAATTTTTTTTGCAATGTTAAAACTCAACAAAAAGCTAGCCCTTTTTCTTTAAAGGCGTGCACTCTTATGTTTAAGTTTCGCTATGTTATCAACTATAAAAAACAATTAACTATATAACCAACCTGTCGTCGTACACTAAGAGTGTAGTTTCACATTTGAATGCTACAGAAAACGATTTGAAATGTTTATGCGAAGAATACATAACAGATCGTATACATAACAAGTGAATGGCCGACCGAAGGCCGACTTATTTGTTGATTTGACATTAACAGAAGATGACAGTAGCAGATAAGTCTGACTTCGGTTCGGTAAGTAGATAAAAGAAAACAGCTAAATCGGGTCTCGGAAAAATTTGATTGTAATTTGTTCGTATTCTAAATCGAAACTAGAATGGGTAAATATCTTTTGCCGCTAAGCCCACTTTTTGACAATTTGTTGAGTATCGAGCCGAAGAGCAATTTTGTGTTAAGGTAGACATATACCGAGCGAACGACAACGAACACAAAGCGAATGCCAAATTAAATTTATTTGAAATTTTCTTTTTGATACACCGTCCTACGAGCGAACCGTTAATATACGTTTTATTCGCATTTGTTCGCGCACACTCTTCCAAAAATTCGCATTCGTTATTTAAACGTTCAACATTCGCTGGCAGTGTATACTTACTACCCATCTTTAGACCTGCTCGGGCATCAAATCATGTGCTTATCTAAAAAATATCAACGCTACTTTCGTAAGAAACGAGTATAACTATATGTGACTCTCGTTAAATCTAGATTAAAATTAGAAGCGTAATATGTTGTTTGTTCTTTCTTTTCGAATTCTCTCACTGGGTCACAGTTATATTTCTACAACTTCTCCTCGCTCGCGCCGCCAGTCCGTCTATATACTTTGAAGAACTTTGGCTCGCAGTACAGGTCGTTCAAACGTCGAATCAACGACGCAACTGCCGCTGAGAGTATAACTCGCTTGGCGAATTCGAGATCTCGGGACTAAAATTACACGAAACAACGTGCGCGGGGCAAACAACGAGTCGTGGCAACGCGTATGCAGATATCGTCGATTCGGCATAGCGGAGTTCTCGATACCGTTCCATGAAGATGCTAACTACGTAGCTTATAAAGTGGATATGGCCAAACGAGAAAAACTTGACAATTCGCACGATATATCAATATATCATGGCAATGCCGCCGCCAAAAAGTTTCGCAGCGGGAAAAAAGAAAGGAAGAAGGAAATAAAGAAAGAGCTTGCGCGCCTTCTTAACGAACGATCGCGCTTTGATCGACGCTTTCTTTTTTTAATGAAAGGCAGTGGGGGGTGGAGCGACTCGCTCACCTGCAGTATCAGCGGATGCAGGTGCAGGCGCGGGTACCGGGGCAGCGGGAGCAGAACTTCTCGCTACTCTTCTCCTTTCCTCCTCCTCTCGCAACGCAGCCTGCTCCCGTGCTTGCCGCAGCCTATGCTCCTCCTCCAGTTTCAGTCTGAAAAATAAGAGAATCGTACCGCAATGTTAATAAAGAAATTCGGCATTTCTGACTGCTTCGTCCATTCTTTCTTTTTTTTTCTATCTGTCTTTCTCCCTTCCTCCCTCTCTTCCTCTCTCTCTCTCTCTCTCTCTCTCTCTCTCTCTCTTTCTGAATCTTTTACTTACCGTTCATGCATCACGGGAGGCATAAGACTTAGTGAAGCGGGAGGCGGAGGAAGCATGTCTGGACTGTATCTTAATCCGTATAGAGGATACGACGGCAATCCAGGAAACAACGGCGGTCTCATTATTCCGCACCGTTCCAGATATAATTGTTCCTCGAATCTGAAATTAAAAAAAGCATGAAAACTGTTAAACTTTATAGTTGGCTTTTCAATAAATGCAAATAAAAAAGATTTCTATTGAAATTAGTAATTAAAAAGTATCGTCAAGATCCTGCTTTTCTCTCTTGAAAATGTCAAGATGAAAGCAACATCATTGCTTACCTATAAGCGTGCTGTAGATGTGGTGGTGTATAAAGACTGGGATGATAGGCGCTATAGGTCGCGGGATCCAAGGCAAATGCCGGTGGATGGGCCGGATGATGCTCAGGCCGGTACGGCTGAAAACCGGAACGAGCCAGTAATTCGGAAGCCGCGGCAGTTGCACTGTGCTTGCTAGTTTCAACGGGTCTGGCAGTTGTTGTGTACAAGGAAGGAATCTCCTCGGGCCTTCGTTCGTGCGTCGATCGCTCCTATAAAAGCAGATTTAGCCATATTTTTCAGTTAATGCAATAAACATAATAGAATGAATTTCTTATTATCGCAATATAATGGATCACTTTAATAAATAAAATACGTTTAATTAGTATGATTTTCTCGCAATTATAATTTTAAAAATATCAAATTATATATACTTCGCGTATTATCGAGTTACAGTTTAAAAAAATGATATTTATGCGCGAATACAGATTTTTGGAGAAAGAATTTGCAATCTAAAATAGAACACGTCTCTTAGAGTTAATGTTTTCGAGACAATTTCCTGGAAGGCGCGGAGCAATGTAAATTATCTGAAATTTTCTTCATCTTATATCGTATCTTCCGCCACTTGGACGTTACGAGTGATTCTAGCAGTTTATTACCGGGCGTTGTAACGCATTCGTGCACCGAACCGGCAATGGGTTGCCGCTCGAATAACTATACGCCGTAGAAATTGATAGGAAAAACATGTGGACATCAAGATGACAAGCGAAAAATTCATCATTACAGAAAAAAACAACATAAATATTAACTAACTATTAAAAAGATTAAACTGATTGGTTTCTTAAGATTTCCAAATTTAATCAGTTAAAGTCATTCGATTACTTTATTCATGATCTTATTTTTCCGTTATAATGAAAAGAATTATTTCTGCTAATAAAATAATTTACAAAAAAATTTTGCGCACATTTTTAAACTGCAACAACATTAATTAACATCTTTATAATTATTAACCTATTATCTTTTTCTGTTGTAAATAAAAAGGAAAGTATATTCATTCAATTAGGATACTTAATTCAGATCGTCAATAAACGTTTCAGGCTTAGAAAAATCTTGCATTTGCAACGCAATAGCGTCGGCGATACAATCGAGTAAGGAAAAGGGTCTTTGATCTCTTCGATTATCAGAATTGAGCTACCTTATTCGCTTTCCGCCAGAATAAGCACCTTTTTCATTTCGTTACCGAGATTGGTTGCATTTTCGATCTACCTTTGAGCCTTTGACACTCTGCAATCTTGCGAAGCCGTTTGATTCGCATGCCTTTCAAAACATTCTCTTTTTTTTTCCATGCCGTTTGGCATCAATAACTTTATCCCGCCTCGGCACTTTCGCTTTTGACGATAAAATTATGAGATTTAATTTCTAGCAATTATTCTTTAAAATCGTGTGAACTCGAAATGGACCGCATAATATCATACGCATAATATCATAATATCATACATATCAAGATATCTTACAACTCATACGCTTTCCCTCGATTTCATTTTATCGTAAAAATTGAACGAAAGGTCATCTAGAATCTTTTAATTTCCGACTACATTTCTGCTAAAGTTCTACTTTAAATTAATCAAAAAACATTTTATCTCAATAGTATATGTACATTCTTTAATATTTTTTTCCGTGTAATTTGTAATATATATGATTTACAGAAGAGATACGATTTTAGAAATCCCCCGTATGTATCGCAAATTGTAATAATGTTTATCGTAATATAAAATAAATCACATCTCATCAACAGCAGTAAATTCAAAAAATTCCAGTAAGAACACAAATATATGCACCCTCTTCTCACTCGCCTATACTCTTCTACATTTATTTACAACATTTCTCATTGACCAACCGTATAAAAAAAAAAGCGTTGTCCACATTGTAGCCCAAAGTCGGATGCAAAACGACCGATGTCACATACAACGATTTTTTTCAACCACGTTCGCTATGTATCTAAGCACTCGCTTATTATTCCGATCATAGGATCTGAGTTCGAGGGTGCCATTGTCCGTGTTCCGAAGCGGATGCACTTCTGTGCCAAAAACGAAAGAGGCCGAGAGAAGAATAAAGTAGACATATGGCCCCAGCAATTACTCACCTTAGCAGGAGAAGGACCTCTGACCAAAGGCGGTGGCGCCCGGTTCTTCGGACTGGCACGGGGTTCCTCTTCTTGAGGTGCTGGGCCCGCCTGCTTAGCCAGGTTCCTCAAGGCGGCAGCGAAGCTCCTGCTATTCTGCTGCCCGCCCGGTCCAGGTCCCGGGGTGTGACCCTGAGGTAGTACACCGGAACTAGGTCGGTGGGACTTGCCAATCGAGGTTGGCTGAGCTTTGGTGCTGGCAGGCTGTAAACCTGAAAGAGAGCGGAAGAGGTCAGCGCCCGTGTGAAATTATTCGCTCACGCATAACTCAACCTAAAATGTACGGATGTGTATTTTTTTGGCTTTGATGATTGACATGGCACGGTAAATCGATTACTTTTGACATAAATCATATGTCGCGCATTCAACATGATTTCATTAATGCCGCGGCTCGTTACGTTCCTCGAAATGATTACATTTTCGTGAAGATTCAAAATATATACATATACGTATTGTTTCAAAAATACATATATCACAACACGCCTTATTATCCTGAATGAGAATTAAATTAACTCGAATGCCATTTACTTAGATCTTATACCTATACATGTCTCATAATAGTTCACGATAACAAATTTTCGATAACGTATACGTTTCATACATTCGCTGTGAAAGAGGCGTTATCGAGTGAAGATTAACGAGCGATTCCGTCGTCTCTGCACACGTGCATTCTCTTTCTCGTGCTCGGTAACGAGCGTGCCTCATAATTCTTCGCAGGGTCGGAGGTCGTGCTCGTGTTGACGTGACCCGCCGGGGAGGTCGACCAAGCATGATCGACTTCGTGGGAGATTAATTATGAGGCGGGCGGCGGAAGGTAGACAAGAAAGGGAGTAAGTATTAACGAGTGTGTATAGCACGCAAAGGCGGTCATATATAAAAATATGAGTATTCCCTCACTTGGACTCATATATGATCAATCAATTTAAAGTCTCCAATTTTTATTACCATTTAAATTTTAGAAATTCTAATAAATTATTCATTTTTCCAAATAACTACATAGCATCACACAATTGCCAACTCCCCGTGATTTCAAAAAACGTAAGCGACAAATAACGCAGTTGTTAATGTAGTGGCGTAAGCAGATAGAAAAAGAAGAGAGAAAGCATTTAATAATTAGAAATTAACCAATTGCTATTAACTTACTTCATTAAGCAGAAATTGTTGACCGTAACAAGTGAAATGACGACTATCATGAACAAAATTGCTCGATCGAACGATCGCTACGATTTCTTTTCTCGAATTTCTGACTATATATATATATATAGCGGAAGTGATGAGTGATAAAACGCGATGCGCGTTACGTCGCGGTAATGGCAATAATAATTAGGATTTACGGCGAAGAGCAATATCGTCGGCCGTTGCGCGCAAACCGACATTTGTTAATTAGACAAACGACAATTAATCGCTGTTTACGCAACTGGTAAAGCAAATCAACAAAGTAGAAATAACTTTAATTTTGGTATAATTATAAATTGTGTTGAAGCTTAAGAAAAATATATGCAACATAATAATAAGCAAGGTAAAGAAATGCTTTTATTGCAAAGATACGCAGCGGCAAGCGAAGAAACATTGAAGTTTAACTTAATCAGTTAAATTTTAACTTGAACCGTAATTTAAGCTATAGTGGAAAAATATTGTGGATTGCAAATTTTCTTGGACGCTATAATAAGAACAATATACATATACACCTATTTTTCAAGGAACCTAAGAAATTATTCCGCATTATTTAATGTGCATTGTTAATTACAACATTTTTCAATTAACGGATGCAGAAATGCTTAATTTGATCCGTACCTTTTATTATGTAAAAATATACCACGTGCAACTTTGTGGTTTAATTAAACAGTGTTATAGGGCAACATTCTTGACACCAATGTGATGCATTTCATAATATATTGCATTTTCATGACATTGTTTTCTCTGCTTCTAGCATGACATTGCGTTGCATATAAACAACACTGCATATAAAGTTGCAATCTTGCGCTATTGCATAAAGCGTTGACATTTCGACATCCGGTTGTTGTGCCACAAAGTTAAATAAGGTTGATAGAGTAATCAAAATCATCTAAACGCAATAACGTAATAATTTTACTATAATATAATAGTTGTTATAGAATATCGAGATCAAGTTTTTGGAAATAAAAGAAACAGTTTATATAGCTTAGAATCTTTACGCTTTACGTACATTCGACTTTTTCTCTATTATCTCTGTCTTAAATAATTTTTTAAATTTCAGAACAGTAAATTTAAATTTGCTTTTGCATTTGATAGCTCGTCAGATTTTTCAAATAACCGATTCAATTAAAAATCACTCATTTAATATTTGTTCCATGTAAGGATTTTCCTTCTTTTCAATCGCATCTTTTTCGACGTTTTCTACCAAATCGAAAAAAAACATACAATGAATGAATGTCGAACAATGAGAAGGGTATTATTGCCTCTCAAGTATTTCGTCTCGGATGCAAAGAAATTCAAAAGAGATTTTGCCAAGGCGAATATCAAGGCCGCTTTATATCGATCTAACCAATATTATTAAAGCGAGAGTTAAATAGTTAAATAATTAAATAATTAAAACGAGAAGATAAAGAGATAACGCCAGATAATACCTTTCTCTCGGGCGGGTAATCTACTCGTTATTGAATTCTTATCAGCGGAGTGCAGATGTCTTTGCCCTGCTGCAATCTCTCTTTTTTTCTTTTTCTTTAGACTATTTTCATCATCCTCATCTTTATTCATTTTTCTTTTCTCTCATCATCTACTATTTTTTTCCGTCTCCAAAACTGGAATCAAACATCTTTCCGCTTGTATTGTTCATTTTTCGTCATTCAATTTCCACGTTTCGATATCCGCTCGGAAAATATTAACAACATTTGGGAACAATTTTTCTGGTAAATATGGCGACAATACATGTCACGCTGATCGTTAAACGCAAAGACAAAAAGGCATCCGTCATTGATTTTTTTTCCCCCAGTATTTTTCCGCAGTGACTGAAAAGATTTGTCCGCCTCGTGAAGAACGCTCTCATTTCAACAACAGAATATCTCTCGCCATTCTCTCCTTTGTTCTCGCAGACTCTTGGTCGGACTCTGTTTCTTTATTCGTAGCATCTCACCCCTACTCTGATTTGAATAAACTGCGAGATGTCGCGTCCGACAGAATCCGCTCGCGCACTTGGTCGTCGAAACTTCCGACCACAAGTTCTTTCCCTTTTTCATACGATCGGGATTAGCTAGTTTACTTCCACCATCTTTCTCACGATATTCCATCACGCTAATCGTCGTCGTCCCTCCTCTCAGTTTGAATACATCTCCGAAGGAGCGATCGCTCGATGACAGATATTCCCTCTGTCAAATCGAGGGACTTCTCGCCCGCTCGTTACCGACAAGGGTGCGAAAACGTGCTCGATCGCAGAGAAGCGGGGAGAAGGCTGACAAGAAGGGGAGTAAGAGGCGAAGAGGGGAAAACGACATTTACTACCACCCGTTCTGCCACGAGTATCACTGCGGGTTGGGTTGACTCGGTGCCACGAGGATTCCGTCGGGTTCGGAAGAGAAGGAGACTCTACAGCAAGGGGGAGAACAGAGTTGCTCAGGGATAAGAGGGGAAAGAGGGTTAAGCGGCTTACAGTCTGTTACCATGGTAACGCCACACCACTAAGACAGGAAGAGAGCCTGAATCCGGCCCGTTACGGTCCCTGCCGACTCTCTCAGTACACCCCATCAACGGCGTTCTCCCCGCGAAAGAGCAAAGGGAGAAGAATGACGAGGACGGCCAAGGGGGTGCAGGAGAAGAGACGAGAGGACGAACGGCGCGTGGGTGGGGGATGGTGGCGACCGGATTACGTCGCTAACTCTGTTTTTACACCCAAGTGTTTTCACCGAGCGCTTCCGATATACGGGATATGTCGCGTAAATAGCACCTGCTCTCTTTCTTTCTTCCTCTCACTCCTCAATGAGTAAAATTATCGGTCCTCTCTTAGCGAAAAATATCGATCCGCCGCTATTCTCTTTAGCTGTTTTAAGTTTTCAACCTGAGATATCTGGGCGATTAAGTGCGAAATAAAAAGAAGCAAAGAGAAGATAAACTGTAATCCGAATAAAAATGAAAATGATAACAGACTCATCAATAAATGCCTTTTCAGAATGTTTTTGACACACACATTAACGTATAAAATATATCAAAATATTTCAAAGATCGAAAGTTTTCGTATATAATTAAATCAGATAATATTCGTGCCAACTCGATCTTTAGCTATTCAAAATTTCAGAATCAAGCGAAATATGAAGGCGAGGTTTCGCGAGTTTAACATCGAGCTGTGCAAACTCGCGAAGACTCATGAGAAAGTTTGTATTAATGGCGCGTTATACGCGGCGCACAGACGAGAGTATCGCTTCATCTCGCGTGTCAACTGCAACACCTCGCCGTGCAACATTGGTGCGATGAAGTTATTGCGATTCGTGTTTACTGGGCCATTATATGCCGTGTTCCGGATTATAAGACTGGGCGTAGCCGAGTCGCTCGCGCGATAAGGCTCGGCAAAGCTCGAACGACAACGTTCGTTGTCAGGAAGTTCGCCAAGTGCTTAAGGACACGAAGTCTCCAGACCATGCATACAAGTGATATTAACGAGCCAACGACAAAGTCGCGACATAACGTTAAGTAATATTGACGCGGCGACTTCTTGGAGTCAAATAATAGAGCACGCTTTTATTTAAGGAACTTTAGATTCCTTTTAATATGCTATAATATACGAAAATATTATCCACTGTATTTTTAATGCAATATATAAAATATGATAAAACATTTGTTTAAACGCAGTGAGCGAACGGCACGCAAATATACCGAGATCATGCTGCATGAAGGGATACAATGCATTAAACCGATGAACAGATCAAAGAAAATTCTCTGTATGTTACCATAGAGGCGTGCCAGTTTAATATTATCGATAATTATAATTTTCGTTCATGCGACGGATATTAATCGACGATGCCAAACGCACAAAGAGATAATTATTGTCGCGTCACTGAAAAGGGAAAAGCGAAGCGATCATCATTCTATATCGTTTAGAGAGTCACGGACCGGCCGTGATAATAAAATGTTCATTACGAGTACAGAGATATCGAGGCAAAACAGCAGATTCATCCATCATTTGAGATTTATCTAATCTCGTTCTTTCAGAGATACTAGAACACATACATATCAATTCTTAAATAGATATTATAATATATTTATAATATATAATTATATTATTAATTGCCGCAGTTTTTATTTTAATTTATAAATCGTGCCTAGATTATTCCACGTTTAATTACATTAAAAGCATAAAATCGCAATGAAAAATTATAGCGAGTACTCGCGAATATAAGAGCCGGAAAGGTAGACAACAGGTGGAAAGCGATTCCTGTAAGATTGACAAAGCCATCGACGCGAACGGCAAGCACGAAGCATAATAGAAGAACGCCAGGAGGTGAAGGCGTCATCGTTGCCGTCCCGACGCTCGTGCAAGGATAAAATTCCGACTATCCTGCAGGAACTCATCCCTCTTTTTTTTTCCTCTGTCCGTTCGTTCTCGTTCGCACGAGGGGCGAACGTTCGATCGATTTTCGCGTTACGATAAACGGGGTATCGTTTCACGGCGACGGACGCATAAATCCTCGACGAGAACCGGAGCGTCGCGACGCCGGGCATCGCGCGAGAGAGCGACTCTGCGCCGTGGAAATATTGGACCGCGAGAACGCGTCTACTGCCTCTGATGCCTCGCGTGCGACATGAATTATTTAGAGCGTTTCGTGTACACGATGTGCCCGCTACCGCTTATTTATCGCCTGCCTCTTTACATTCGATAAATTCTAATCGCCGGTATAACGTAACGACAAATGTAACAAATTGTGCGAATTCGTTTTATACTTGAAATAAGTTTTCTCTTGTAAATTGTGAGAGAATTTTATTCCGCCATTGAACCTGTAGTTTCCAATTTTTACATGTAAAGCGTATACATAGTAGCTTTTTCTCTCTTACAAAAATAAAAGTTCACGCTCTTTTATTATAACGTTTCGTGCAATTTTATTTCGATGGATATGCATTATTATTAGCATTTTCCCTTGCTTTAACTTTGTTGCCGAAAACCACACTTTAATCTTACCCAGGAAGATATCTGGCGATGTCTGACAATTTTCTTTTACGACGCGCCAGACATTCACCCGACATTTTCCCAATGGTCGATATTTGCCGAGCGATACAACTATTTTGCGCGATTCATCATAAAATTTTTATAGGTCCTCCATATAAAACATCGGGTTGATACACGCTGAATATTCTCCCGCTATCTAGCACTACGCCATCATCACGCAGCGGTTATGTCTTATGCATAACACTTTTATGCATAAGATATGATTCAACTGAGCAAGAGGGGACACATTCCTCGCCATTTTCTCCCTCGAGTACTTCCTGGGTATACGCAGTAAAACACTGACGGAGATCGTGCCCAGGGTAGAAATTGCTCACTGAGATTCGGTAGTAAGCGACGCGTGAAAAGAGATGCCCAAGAAGAGGGCCAAAAGGAAAGGAAACACAAACAAGGATATGAGAAAGAAAAAAAAAAGAAAGAAAAAGAGATGTTGCGGTTGTTTGTCCGTCACCAAAAACTACGAGTAAGCATACAGAATCGTAATTTAAATATTATTATTAAAATTCTTATTTAAATATATCTAAAATTAGTCTAAGAAAAATTTTTGTGGGGAAATGTCAAACATGTCGAAGAAATTAACACCTGTTTTCATCCAACATTTGAAGTTAGTCTGTTTGTTGATCGTGTTTATCACTTCGAAAATCGCCGGAATAAATTTTCACGGTTCTCGTGTGTACGATATCTCGTGCACACTTCCCATACTGTACGGTGAATGTCGTTCATGAAATCTTAACACAGGACGTGACGGTCGGTCTAGCTTTCAGAGTAAAAATAACGCGGTCGATAATAGCCGGCTGCGGCGAAATCGCGTGATGTCGAGGCGAAAGTTAACGTTATTTTTAACGGCAAATCGTTTACTCCGCGACGTGCATTCGATCGAGCCGTTGCTATACGAGCCCTTCCCGGAGGAATAAAAGCCACTTCGTCCTATACTTAGTTCCCGTTGGCACACGTGTACATCTTATGAAATGTTAATCGCGTATGTTGGCTTTTTATTGGTCTGTAAGACGAGGTAATCGTCAAGAGTTGTGCACGAGAAAAGCATCAATGAAGAAGTCGATACGCAACATGGTAGAAAAGTTATATTAGACCTCGAAATCGCATTTAATGACTAAAAACAAGAAACAAAGGTATTAGCATGGAAAAATTAATTTTTTCTTATAAAATATTTATAAAAATGATTCCTTTAACGGTATATATGTAGAGTTATAATTGCTTTCAAAACTAAATATATTGTAATATCAAATAGGAACGTTAAATTAATGCTTTAAAATGGAAAATTTGGAGAAAATTGTGAAAAGTGACAATAGTTCTTTTCCTCCTCTTCTATGTTCCTGATGTAATCTCATACCAACCATAATTACAAGGTAAAATTGAAATAAGTTTCAGAGAAATTCGACGTGAGGGGCGGGGTGGCGGCTTCGGCGATCTTTTCCGAGGCACACAACTGTACATACAGAGGGTAAAATGGCGGTGAAGAACAAGAAGGCCGGGGAGTGTCGCGCGTGCGACCAGCCCCTCGATATTAAAGCGTTGAAAAAAGACTCGAGGGAGAGAGCTGCCTTTGCCGGGCAAAGTTTTCTCTTTAACCACCCCTGTCGTCGCGATACGATACGATGCGCCCTGTCGAGCGACGACGAGACGCCGGAGTTGTCGTTGACGGTATTAAATTTCCGGCGACGATGCTACCAGTTTATGGACAGGACCGGAAGGCTATATGGACTTTACACAACACGTACACGGTTGACCGATATCGATTCACAAAAAAAATGTCATTTCGTTGGAGTTTGTCACAATCGTTTTTGAAATAACCAACACAATCTTGCAATATAATATTGTTATAAATTAATCGAGTGATAATTCTATGTTGCATAAGATACGTCTATTGACAAATATTCAAAGCTTGTCCAAATCGCCTCAATCCTTATCCATTTTCTCTGACTAAATCGCAAAAAATGAGAACCATTAAATTGTAAAAAAAATTGATTACTATTATTAACAGTTTCAAAATTGCACTATTAATATAACATTGTATTTATATTTACATCATAATTATCTCAATTAAACCGAGTTAAAATAACGAACCAATGGGCAAAATAATTTAATATCTCTTATTTCACGTATTCAAAAAGAGAGACAAAAATGAATACACATAAGCGTACAGCTGGCCGACACTTTGGCTAGGAAGAAGCGTGACACTGAGTTCAAGTTAGTGCAAAAGAACAGGCGAAATCCACGATAATTCGATGAGGCTCCAGGTCGAGTATCTCACGTAATTCCGTAACTCGGTGGTTGTCGTGCCGACGTTCGATAACCAGTCGAGAACATCCTTGGGGAAGAGAATCGCAGATGGAGAGAGGGCATCACATGGTCGATTCTTGCTTCTCCCTCTAGCATGCCCTCCGATAGAGCGAGAGCGGTAGGCAGGGAGAAAAAAAAAGAAAATTTCTTTTGTTCTCTTTTAAGGATGCAAGCATTATTTTCTCTGCTATATATGTGTAGAAATTAAATAAGATAGATTAATAAGATTCTAGTGATACAAAAACGAATTACTTTGATATATAAATAAAAAGTATATTCGAGTAAAATTAATTTAATGATATTAAAAATAATTAATTTTTCTTGTCTAACGTGCCGAGCAATGCTTTTATATATTGCTCTACTTGCAACAAATAAGAAATTGAAAATTTTATAAAATTGAAATAAATATTTTTAATACAGAGATCTCTGATGACTAGAGAGAAGAAAAAGCATGAAAGAAGATAAAGTATCGGCGAGAAAGGGAACGATCTAACAGCCGCGGCCGCCCTCCGCCGTAGCAGATCGTGGTTGACCTTCTCCTACTTAATCTCCTGACTCCTCGCATAACCTTCTATTCCTCTCCGTTTCTCTTTCTCTTTCTCTCCCGTACAAAGCACCCTTGGCCGCACGGAAGTTGGGTCTCGCGTGAAAAATCGATGCCGGAAGAACCGGGAGGACGGATTAGCCGAAGGGGAGAAGGACCGGCTGAACAGGGCAGCGTCTAACAGAAAACGAGGAAAAGGCCGAGAAGACAAATTACGGTTCGCGAGGAAAGCGGATTATATGTGCCGACGATTTGTATTCGCCAACCGTTTCCAATCGATTTGCGATCGAACGAGATACAGACGGAAGAATCTGGAGATGATTCCTTTTAGCAAGACTATAATTGGACGCCGTCTTGTCTCGCATTGTTTTAACTTACAATTGTTAAATTTCTTGGCGATCAACCGTAATTTCAAATTCTGTCGAAGCAAAGCAGATAACGATAAGGTTCTGTATTTGCATTTATCTTAAGATTAATTTGCCAATGCTCTTTGATTTTACAAGTTTACAGAGATCAGATTCGAATCTCCAATTAATCAGTCCTGTGCAAGCCGATATTGAATTACGATTCTCCCAAAAAATCGATACCTCATCTTTTCCTCATTGGCTTTTCGTCTATCCCTTGTGCCTAGTGGCAGCGTGACCTTTTCCACTCGCAATCCGCTTTCGTTTCTCGATGCACGTGCTTTGTTCATGCGTAGTAACAATCGACTGTCAGAGTTCAACCCACCCACTCACTCACCCATATTTTTCATTGCGTAACGAGCGTGTACAAACTATACAACCTTGACAAAGGCCACCGCCGACCGCGGTCGGATGGACATCTGTCCTATGTATGACACGAGAATAGTCATTGATTCATCGGTTCGGATCTGTATCAAGGTTGAAAAGCATCTCGCCGTTAAATTGCTCGCGTCACTCGACACTCCCATTATATCGTGCACCAAATCAATGTCAAAACACAATGATAAATCAGACGATAGAAAGCTTTAGTGGATTTAGTTGATTAGTTGTTAAATCTCTAACGGGCGCATTCAAAGATAAAATTAAATTATTAAATTATTCTACGTTAAATTCATCTGTAATTTCAAATGTGGTAAAGTATACAATACTAAAAATGCACAGAATAAAATAATGATTGTTTAATATTTTAAACGCGCGATCAAGATTACATTATATTAATAAAAATATCTTTAGACAAGTATTTGTTTCGTATCGCGTGGCTGATAAATTCTCAATTTTCAGAAAATTTCTCGAAAAGTTCCATGGTCGGTATTATTATGAAAAGATGGTTTTCTTTAACGTTCGCGGAACGCACGCAAAACACCGCAAACGTGAAATTTTTGGACGAATAACCAGCAGCCAAGAACGGTGGCGGAAGGCTGAGAAATCCACCGCCGAAACTCGAGGCCACCCTTACGAGTCCCTTGACATTTTGCCAAGCACTCCCCATTGAATCACCATATAAACGACTCCAGGGCTCGCCAGGCTTCAACCCCTGATCCGCCGTAACCTCAAATATACGTTTCATTTTAGTCCCGGTAACGCTACGACCGTAATCATGGGCGTAGAGTTACGTCATATATGTACGTCTTTATACGATCAATTCGATTCTCACCATTGTTATCGCAATTATATAAACATCCTTGCTGGCATACACGTAATAAACACCGTCTGTCATATTAATAGGTTTGAAAAAAAAATAAACTATTTATGATTACTAATTATAATGTTCACGTTGAATTTAATCTCAAGTAGACTTTATAATGGAATCCTACAGATATATATTTAAAATTTGATAAACATAAGATATTAAAATTTTAAAATTATCGAAAAAACTTGACTGAGCCGAGAACAAGGATAGAATAAGGATGTCGACGCCAATGCGACACGATCTCTTTGCCCGTTGCTCCCGGGGGTGTCCGTGGGATTTCGCGTTGACGCCGTTCGTTCGTTCGTTCGTTCGTAAGGTGCTTTGGAATTTCCATATTAATTCGTTAGATCGTGAAACGTGACGCGAATCTGCGATTTAATAACGTTTTGTTCGCTCGTACCAGTGGGGTTGCGACAACCACCATGACCATACTCCATCCGTTACAGCAGGGGTAAAAAGGGAGATGAAAAAAACGGATCGAAAAGAGAACAACTAAAGGGCTATTTGGACAAAACGACTTTCAAGCGTTATCGCATAAAGTTCCATTTGTACTATTTGATTTTTGACATGATACTAATATATCTTTTTTAAGAAGAAACAGAAATAAATTCTTCTAGATGTTTCAAAGTTGCAAAAATTAAAAAAGATGACTGTAAAAAATTGTTAATTAAAAATCATACTTTAGAAGATTTACGCATTATCTAAAGCATCGAAAAGAGGTTCGTGCCAATTATAACGATTGCCGGTAGAACGTCGGAATCGCCGTCAAACGTGTCCGTCGTGTTTCGCACCATCGCGCACCCGTCCACCCTCCGCCAACAATCGCCGGCAGTACCGCACCCTGCCCGTTGCTCGTTGCCAAATAAATTCCCCGGGGTAAATAGTAAAATGAAATCTGCACCGCCACTCGGTCGCCGTGAAAACACGGCCCCTCATTAATTCCGACCGCCGCTATAAAACCCCGGAACAGCAGAACACGCCGAGCGAGCCACTCCCCCTCCACCTCGGTCCCTACGCTACTCACTACTTCTCCCTCTTCCTCGCCGCCGATTCACCCTTCTCGCCGTCCTACGTGTTTCGATACGAGCCGTGTGCTAAACTCTCCCCGTCTCACTCTCTCCCCCTTGTACCCCCCCTCTCTTTATCCAACGGCTCCCACCAGAGAGACAGGGAGAGAGAAAGAGAATCTACCCTCCTTTCCCGCCGCCTTGTACATGAGCCGCGCGCACACCACCCTCGGTCGCGTATAAAAGCCGCGTATTCAATTACCCAGCATCGACCGGTCGAATAACGAATGCGCACGCCATGGAAAATATTCCTCGTCGTCTACCTTCGCACGCGCGTACAACAGCACAGCGAACGTGAGCGGGAGCGGGAGCGTGAACGTGAGCGGGAGCGTGAACGTGAGCGGGAGCGGGAGCGTGAACGTGAGCGGGAGCGGGAGCGTGAACGTGCGCGCGCGCAAATACACGCCACGCGTTTAATCCTTTTTACGACATAGTACGGCCAAAAAGTTAGAGATATCATACTTTGATATATTTAATGCTGTTTGATATATTCAATTGCTTTTATTTTCTCTTAACTATAATACACGCATTTTAAACATTGATAAATTATCTTCGATAATGATAAAATATCCATACTTTATTCCCAATTTTTAATATATATATTCTAAAAGTATATTTTTTGCTATTAATATCAAATCTTTTTTCCTTCCTTTTCTGATAATTTATTACGGTTATTTCTGCATATATTTAACTTTTTATTCATTCTTCACAAATTTTTTTCTGTATAAAGAAAAATATTCTAGGATAAAATCAATATAAAATTACGAAATAATTGATAGCAACGCTATATATTCGCTTTTTTTCTACTTATTTTACGATCGACCATATGGGGGTACTCTCCAGCCGGCCCGTGACTCAATAGCGCGGAGGAAATAAGCTTCGGATTAGGGAACAATTTGTGTCGGGCGCGCTAATTGTCGACGCCCGGCAACGGGCAACGGGCAACGGCGATGATTCTCGAACACCCCCTCCATCGACTCCATTTCGCAACCCCCGCGGCGTGCCACCCTTCTGCTAGGAGACCTCACGTGTTTCCGCACTCGTGACTCGAAGGAAAGGAAGGAGGGGAAGAAGAGTAATTCGCGTGCGTGTGTGCGCACCCCTCAGAGCGAGCAGTACTGGGTGTGTACGACGAGGGTGAGAAAATCGCTAAAAGGGTTGGCCCCTTCGTTCGTTGTGTACGCGGCGTCCCAAGGGACAGCGCCATGTACCTGTTGGAGCTCCCGACAGACCGCTGCTGCTATTAGGTATCCGGGATTCCTTCCTAGAAACACGTCCCCGTGGATCAAACACGCTCGAAACGCACACGTTGCGAAATGCAGATTGGTAGATACAAGAATCGGTGATGTAGTGTTATTTCTGGAGCATCGATGATATCTATGCAGCAGTTTTCAGTTTTTTTATAAATATAAATTAAACATTCTTCTCTCTTTCAATATTAATATATAACATAAAAAAGAAACTCAGTTTGAAATATCATATAATCAGCAATTATAAAAATCAAATTCAAAAATAATCGCTAATAAATACATTTCAAAAAGCATCGACGTGAGACGCGATTATACACGAGCTGCATTTGCATTGAGCGAAATTACGAACTGAAATAAACGCGTAAAAGCATTAACGGGGCGATAAAACTTTATGCACGATGTACTTCATCGGCCTCCTAATTAGCGCCACTAAGTCGCGAGGCAACGCGAAAAGGAGAGACGCGAGGAAGGCATCCTTTCCTTCTTGAACACGATAATAATACACCACGAAAATAATTGCAGATCGCTTAATGACGTCGTGATTGCTACAACCGGCCGAGGCGCGAGCTCGCGAAACAATGTATATCTACGTGATTTAATAGCTCGCTATTTTCTCGCCTTGTGTTATCTGCTAAATTTATCGCGGCTCTGCCTTTGCAGGAAGTTTATCGACGAGAGATATCGTCACGTTGACGACTCGTTCAACTTTTAGAAACTCGCCATTTGACTGCGTTGCAAAGTTGCGGCGAAGAACGTGATAATTCCCTCTTTCAGAACGTTACTCGTTGCGGCTGCTATCGATGCGATAAAATTAAAAAATTGGAGAAAATCTTCAATCTAATTTCGATTAGTTTTCTCAAAAATTTCCAATTCTTACTAAATAGATTGAAACAAGCGACAGATCGTAACCATGTCCTACGTTTTTTTTTACATACCCCAATTGCGAATGCAGCCGGTCACCGGTTAACCGAGCGCGAAAGAGGGACGAGCGAAAAGCAAAACAATTCGTCGACGCTGCGGCGACGCTGCGTACATAGTTGATTCGCGGATCGGCCGTTTTTCCGTTTTCCCGATTTTCCTCCCATCCTCTCACAAGCGCACCGCGGGCACCGCGGCGTTTTGATTTCAATCACATTCGGCTCGCAAACACGGATCGGCTTTCTCTTTCCTTCATTCCTTTTCTCTTTCTCTCTCTTCGGATGGAACAAAAAGCCGCGGTTGGCAGAATGACAGAGATAGAGGAGTAGAAAAAGGAAAACGGATAGAAAGAGAAGGAAGATGGACGAGGGAGACAGAGTTTAATTTTTCGCGTTCTCGCTTCTCCGTTTCCGTGCGAATTTTCATTCCATTTCGCGCGACCATCCGGCCCGTTATTTCATTTGCGGGGAAAATAGTTGAGGCTACCTTACACCGGCGACGCTCGTACTGCTTTCTCATTCTCCGCAGCTTCGTTTGCTATTTTTTATTTGCCCAAACGCGACGCGGGTAAAGAGTAAAG
The DNA here is from genome assembly GCF_003651465.1 of Formica exsecta. Lineage (NCBI taxonomy): Eukaryota > Metazoa > Arthropoda > Insecta > Hymenoptera > Formicidae > Formica > Formica exsecta. Next base: position 1,723,671 of record NW_021850553.1, read on the forward strand.
TACTTTCCGAGCGACCGCGAACTGCTGATTTTTCCGCGACATTAACGCGACAATAATTATGCTGGCTTTTACCATAATTCGATATTACGCGACGAAAATTACCAATGTTATTTCGGAAAAGTGGAAACAAAAGGGAGAACGTAATACATCTCGCAACTTTCTATTTCCTTTCCTACTAATACAAAAAACTTTGCTAAAAATATTAATTTCTATATTTTTACAAGTTTTTAGACTCGATTAACATGTAATATTAATTATCAGCAAAAGGTAAAAAAAATTAAATAAAGTTTCGTAAACCGGGAACTTGAACGTCGAAAATTAACCTAATTATAATCAAATATCAAAAATTTGTTCATTATCATTCCCACAAGTTATCAATTAACACAAGTAGCCGCGTGCCATTAACAGGTTCACTGGCCCTCGAATAAATTACAAAGAATCGACCTTCCGCAATATCCTATTTAAAACGATAAATTCGATTCCTTCCTGCGTGCACACGCCAATCATATGGAATTCGGCAATTTTCAACGATACATAGCAAACTGCAGAGAAGAATTTGTTTCTTTCAATGAAGTATCATTACTCTATAATTATATAATCAAAAGTTCTTTTAGTTAACATTTATATTATTACGAATATATATTGCAGCAATAATAATAGCCCATAAAATTTTTAAAAACAATTGTCGCATATATATGCGATAAAATACAGCACGATGATTTAATACGCGGGCATTATTATTCTTCTCTGTAAACGCACAAACGTGACGCATACTGCCATGTGGACCAAAGCAAAGGGTCAAATGCGCGATGCATGAACGAGCTGATTGTGATCCCCGGCGTCTCTCCTGCCCTCGAGGGCTTCCGCCGTTGGGTTTCCGTCCATCGCATTCGTGTACGCGGGTGCAAACGCAAGCGCGGCAGTATGTATGTATATCGGGTAACCGCGAGCGTATAGTACAGAGGTTCTCCATTCATGTGATCCATTCGCGTAGCTTCCCTTCCAAGTTTAGCGAGTGATCCGCGCGCCAAACAGATTTTCGATTTATGAGAATTTCCTCCATCGCGCGACGCTTCATTTCTGTCTAAACCTCGCGGAAACGAAATATAGTTTATCCGGCTAAACGCAATCGATCGATAAGCTTCCAAATACGCGCGATTTTTTATTTGTGTACATATATATATATATATTATATGTAAAATTTATGTAATGTTGACTTCATAAAGCAATATTCATAAATTATCCTTCTTTTGAAAAATAAGAGACAATATTCCATGATAATTTTGCAATTTAGAAATCTAATCGCGTTATCTATTTTCGATAGTGAAGAACCGCTGGCGTGATAGTGTGATAGCATGTGTTGATGATACATAAAGCGACACACGCATTGGTGGATGCGCGTGCATCGTTAGATGCGTATGATCGCATACGGTAACGCGTATCCGATGCGCGCGAGTCTACACGTGTGTTTACACACCGGATCGACCCCCGATCATTTTACACGATCGGGCTTAATCCCGGTGCGATAGAACGGTAGCCGGTCAATCCGCTATTAAACTCTGCGAACAATGACATTTCGGAGTCTGCTAGCGATGTAGATCGTTCGTACATATATACGAATAACGTTTTCTTTTTTATTTACGCGCCACACAATCGATCGATTAAGATTTTGGGAAGATCTTAGGAACATAAATGATGAAATTTCAATTCAATTCACGATCGCGACAATTAAAATATTGCAATGCACTTTATGAGAATGCCACTTTTAATTATTTGAATTATAATAGATAGTGCGAAATCATGTTAACGAGCTATAATGACGACAGGTCGTTTGATGATAAAGCGCTCCATGCGACATAAAAATAAACAGATATCGGTGTAAATTTCGTCGTATAAATTCGTATCCGCTTAATTCTCAAATTAGACTCGTCACGCGAATCATGCAACATTGCAATTCTGTCGCACGCTATTTTCTAGGATGTATCGCGGCAGCGAACGAATCGAACGTGAACGGCGTTTCCGCTACCGCGCGCGCTATCTCATTATTAGAATGGCAGTATCGCGGTTTCCGAGGTCGACGTGCCCGACGACGAAGACGGCACCAGAAGGTAAGAAAAGCCGATACCGCATCTTATGGTTACGATTCTCACTACTATGTGCGCGAATACTATACTTTTCATCATAAAAAGAGAGAAAAAGAGAGAAAGACAGTCCATCCGCTTGTTTCACGTAATTGTCATGTTCCGATCTTGTTCGCGTGTACCGTTTTCCAAGAAGTCCCTTCCGTTACAACTTTCATTGACATTTCTACCGACATACACGTGCAAAGTCCGCAAGAATCTACATCTTCAAAGAATGCGTTGATCCACCTGTAATTTTTACTTGAATGACCCATCCAGTGTATACAAAATCTGATATATAAAAATGGAAAAAAGACGATATTATTTTATATAATGCAATATTTGTGCTGGTAATATTTCTTGTATCACAAAAATTTCAATTTAGCCAAACGAGAAAAAAAAATTTTTCTTAATTTCCATATATCCATTATTTGTTTATCAATCTTTGATTCATCATCTTCCAAATTAATAGAAGCGTTACATTTTTATTCAATAGCAGTAACTCTAAAAAATGCATCGCAAAATGCAAAATCATTTAACAAAATTGGAAGTTATCACCGCAATATTCGGAAATCAGTGTTGCCTTCAGCATTATTTAAGCAGGAAAAGTACGCCGAGGGAAGACTCGGTTGACAGTCCTTTCGCGCGCGCGCGCGCGTAAGCGGAAAGGAAAGGATAATTTTTCTCCTCCGCGAACTTCCCTTTTTTTTACGACACAGACTTTGCGAAGAGGGGAGCGTTCCTTGATAAAGCTGAGCGCGCTGGCAGATAAAGAGGGCGCACTATGGGAGGGTGAACAACGGGAAACGACATTATTCCTCTTCTCTCCCCGCTCTTTTTTTTTCTAAGGAAGGAAGTAACGTTTCTTGGGGCAGCACTGCTGATTCCGCCTTTCCAGATCGCTCGAGCGAAAACCATTAGCAATTTTCTGTCGGACGAAGCAGGTAGGGACCAAGGTTAGTGTCGGTTGACCGATTTCACACTTCTGTCACGACAAAGTGCCGATTTTACGACTAGAGGCATCGTATGCTTTCCTTGTTGCTCTACTGATTATTATTAAGAGCGCACAACGCGATTGCAAAAGCTAGATACTTCAGAATAAAAAGTAAATCACTGAAGAATTTTTGTACGCATAATCCAGGAATCAGTAAACATTGATTATATTAAAGAATTTATTAAAATATTTATTTCTATTTAAGAAAAAAATAGCCATTAATCTTTTAAAATGTCATTAAACAAAACAGAGCTTGTAAAAAAATGCTACGTACTGAAATTCTTGATTTATCGTCAAATATATTTTTGTAAGGAAAAGATTTAAAACAAATTAATTAAAAAATTAATTATTCAAATTTCACCGTGATAAAATATTCCCTGTATGTACATAATACCAACTTCGACTAAAACAAATTCAATTCCACAGGATCGATTAACGCCACCGTCGGCGATCCGAGATTTCTCTCCGAATCCTTCCTCTCGAGAACAAACCTCGAGCGAATTTTCCGAGGATCGACTCCCACGCTATGCAGTCCCGAGAACTTTCATTACGAAAGTTCACCTCGATCAGAGAGCCGATGCGCGCGTCGCGGGTATGAGGGTGCTAGGCGAATACGAGCGCGTCGACCTGTTTCATTTCCGTATGCGAGCGAGCCGGAAGCAAGCGAAGGTCGATACCCTTTTCCGATAGGGCAATTCTGGTCGATGCCAACGACGACACGTTTTCAACCTTCAAGTTAAACGAGTCTCTTTTCTATTTTATTTTACGGTCCGACATCCGTCCCCCCCCCCCCAGTTTGAAAAACAATATTATATTAATAAATTTTGATTAAATATTTCTGATTAAACTAATATGTATAATTAAAGAAATTTGCTCGTCGACTTGTTTCCAACTATTTTTTACATTTTTTTCTATATTATTATATCTCTTTAATATACATATTATTAATTATTAGAAATTATTTATTCAGATATTCAGTCTTTTTTAATTCACAAATTGATAAATTTTGATATTTTCCAGTTAGCGAACAATTTCGTGATTATATATTTTTGTAAATATATTCTTATTTGAAGAAACTCTCTCTCTCTTATCCCAGAATAATAATTTTATTTCTCTCTCTCTCTCTCTCTCACTTTTTCTCTCTTCTTTTTTTACTCGGAGCGGCATAACAACACGATGACGTGGTACGGGGGGTTACGAAACTAGTTGCCTCGCTTTAGACTCAGCTAGATCTCTATACCAAACCCCTGGCTTTCCTTCCTTTTCGTCCTACAACCCCCTTCCGCAAAAGAGCTCCGTGCAAAGTTGCGAGGTAGTTGGAGAGGATTGAGAGGGCAATATGTTTTCGAGAAGCCTTCAATTTCCTCCATACAACTCTACCATGACACCCGTTTTGGAAAATTACCGAATGCTTTTTTCTCTTTTTCTCTTTTCTGAGAAGAAGAAAATATTCCGGTACGCACTTTGAAGATTTCAAAATCAAGAAAGAAAAAATCTACGTTCCATGTGTTATTTAAATAAAAATATAATAATAAATATAATACGTTTACTAAGCACTTTCATATATCATAACTTCCTCTACACACGAATCGCAAAATTATAAAGATTATTTAAGAATAAAATGATATTAGTTAGTTCCCCAATTGGCATGGAATTATGGTAAAACATTTTATGTCATTGGTATGACATTTATTAAAATATATCAACGATATATTACTATTTTATAGCTAATCTTCTTACGGAATGTATTTTACTAAATCATTTTTAGAATGTTCCATAGATATTTTTAGAAAAATGTTTCATTATTAAACCGATAAAATGCGTACTTTTTTCCTTTTATAATTAATATTATTCCGAAAAATCTTGCATTTAATCCAAGTACAATCTGAGCAAAAAGAGCTCTTTCTGACAAATTTAAAGAGTGATTAGCAGTGACTAACGATTTGGAAAAACCGAAAAGTCAGTTCTCTCTCTCTTTCTCTCTTTCTCTTACGAACTATTCCGAGTAATCAAATATTTAGCTGGCTCCCGCGATGTCATCAGCACTAATTAATATTAACGATCCGGTATGTCGCCGGGGTCGGGAACATCGACCGATCTCTCGAAGCTCCCTCGACTCGAAGAGTTCCATCGAGGACTCTACGAACGGCCGTAAAAGCTGAAGATAGATTATGCCGTTCTAAGTGTGTACACATCATTCGCCGGGCTGTCTGAATTTGTAAAGTCAAAAAAGAGATAAGGAACCTGCTAGAAAAAATGAACTCGTCGATGTCGCGCTAGCAAAGATTGCGCTATAAATTTATGAAATAAATTCGCAGATATACTCGCCAAGAACGAAATAGATTTCAAAGCGTATCCATTTTGTACGGGCAAATGTACGCACGCAGCAAGACGCCTGAGAATTTATAACTGAGCAACTTGAACTTACGATAATCTTATCAATATATTTTTATTTACAGTTATACATAATTGATTAACTCAAATATATAAATGCTAATTATCCATTCTAGAAAAAGATAACAATATTTTGCAAGTAGATTTTAGAATTAATTTTGAGTAGAATGTCATGTCAAGAATAATAATCAGTTATGCCTTTGTTTTGAATAGACATCTAAAATTAAAATGAAATATATTTTGAATGTGCAATAAAAATATGTAAAATAAATATGTAAAATAAATGTAGTAAGAGATTGAAGCGCATTCTTCGTGTTTGAAAACTTCAAGCCAAATTAACATCAATTCACGCTTATAACAAAGTAAGTATATACTCGACAGTGCCACGTCAGCGCTCGTGCTTATCTTGACATACATATGAGAGGATGGATGTAAGCTACGACGAAAAAAAGAAATATGAGGCCAAACACTGCTTTTCCGATAAGAAAAGTGGACTCAGAATCAAGGAGCGTCAAACACTGAACAGTCGATATCGTCAACCACGTAATTCGCCGAGTAATTGTATACACATCCATACACTTCTTAAACACTTTTTAGGTGTGTGTGCGTGTGTGTGTGTGTGTATGTACACGTATGCCATATGTATAATCAACTAATGAAAGATTCTTTTGTGAGACGAAATCCGTGACAAAAGACTAATTACACGATATTCTTTGATTATCGTGAATGAAAAAGAATTGCAATCATAATGCCCTGATAAAAATCTTATCCGACAGTATTTCTCGCGCGAATCCATGTTTACTCGCGTATGAAAATTTTTTGCCCGCCAGTGCCATGTTTTGCCAAGTTTTGTTCGTCTGTTACAACGAGCTTTCGTGTGCTCGCAAGTCATTTCGCGCTAGTAACTTGTGATAGGTAATGTAAAAAAATCTTCAAGATCCCGCCAACTCTTTCCTGCATATTTTTTTCGCGCAAAAATTTACTTCCAGGTAACGCATGATAAACTCCAAAGGGCAAAGATTAACGACCACGAGAACTTTTCGTACTAAATACACATTGGTCCCGGATATTCCGTTTACGCAGATGTTGAAAAAGCTCAACTAATAATTCGCTGCGATTCGCGTATCTCTGATTCGCATTATCCGTTCACGAAGAAGGAAATGCAACATGATCAAAGACAGTATAAAATTAATGAAAAAAAAAATGCGACACGAAACGAAGAAAGAAAAACTAGAAAAATCGCTTCCATAAATTATCAATTTTCAATGAGAATATTTATCTCTTTTAAATAATTAAATTATGAATTTTCAATTTCCATTTCTTTACTTTTTTACGGGCCATATTTCAAACAAAAGATGGCATAATTTTCAATATACCATAAACAATAGTTTTAAATATTCAACAGATATTGCGCTCTTCAACCAAAAAGGCGCGTGATTTTTTTCTAAGCGTGAGAATAAAGACGCGAGTTACGGGGCGGACATAATTACGCCGAGAAAACTCTAATGCTCTCTAATAATGTCTGATCCATCAACGAGGAAAGAGCGAAGAGACAAAAGAGGACGAGAAAGGGAGTGCGGTCCAGAGGCCATTTTGCGAGATTAATCCAGCCAAGAGAGATCAGGAAGAACTTCAACTTCTGTTCCGACTGACTCCCTCGTACTCTCGCGCAAACCCTTGCGCATTATCCTATATCCTCCTCCTCCTCCTCCTTCTCCCCCCTCCCCTCTTCACCGCTCTCTCTCTTACCGTCTCTTTTTCTTTCCCACTGTTTCTGAAAGACATTTTTAATAAAGAATCCCGTCTGAGATCTCGACTTATCCGTTGGTTCAGCCAGGAGACAGATACCTACAGCATCGGCCGGCTCTGAAGATCACTCTTCGATACCCCTTCGTATTTCTTTCCTCCCTTTTTCTCCCACAACTCTTTCTACCCTCCTACCTTCACCGTTTATCCGCCCCCTTCATCTACCCATTCTTCTATCTTCTCGAAAGAGAGAGAAGGAGAGAAACCAGCTTACATGCCGCTGTTGGAACCTTCACCGTTTATCCGCCCCCTTCATCTACCCATTCTTCTATCTTCTCGAAAGAGAGAGAAGGAGAGAAACCAGCTGCTGCTCTTCCAACGGGCAAACGACGCGGATCGAGATTTAAAAGCCGCATTTTCCGCGGAAGAAAAGCGGCTCGACTGCTTAAAGAGAACAAGAAGAAAAACGCACCGCTCGCGATCCTTTTCCTATTTCGAGGAGAGATGAAGAAGCTTTTTTCGTTTCCGCGTTGACGCGACGGCGACGGGGATCCATTCGTGAAGGAGAGGGAAAAACAAAGTCTTAATCACTCGTCGTCGCGCTCTCGAGAAACACATTTATCCGCTAAACTCCGAAGGGGAAATCCCGGCATTTATCTCGCTTCTAGACATTTACGTCTCTAGACCTTGCACGCATGTTCTTTCCAAGATACTCGACGTAAGACAACTTTACGTAGTTCTTTTTGTACAAAGTTTCAAAAAATTACACTAATATATTTTTCTTATATTTTTAATAATCAATTCAGAAATTTGAAATGCGATTATAGCCGAGAGCAACGTTACTATTTTGTATTTCAAATATCATTTATATTTTCTGTTACCATGTATACTTTACAATCGGAACAATCAACATTGTTCTGCGATGAGAAATAGGACAATGACAACATTATACGTTTTGTGCGACCCGCATATAAACTACTTCCTTTAAGCTATTAAATGCTATCGAGTGTTGCATGTCGATTTTTCTGAAAAGTCATCATATCCATATAACTAATGTCATTGCAGCGCGATGCGCATAATTTGCTAACACGAGTCGCAAGAACAATATGCAAAAGAGTGAAAAAGCTAGGACGGAAATAAAAAAAAAGCAGAGTAGATAGATAGGAAGAAGGGACGGAAAAAAGCGACGCTGAGGGCAAAGTTCGGGACGATCGGTGAACCGGAAGCGACCCCGGGGGATGGAAATAATCATGGTCGATGCTCTCGGCTAGCAATCGGCAGCCTCGTTACTGGTCCCGAGTCGTTAATTAACCGCGATTACGGGGGCGACGGTGCGTACGAGAAAGCACCCTGTTGGACGACTCCACCATCGCCGCCACTAGCGGCACAAGATCGTTGGACGAGTTTGCGCAAGCTTGCAACAAGCGCGAACAGTTGCTCGGCCGTGAAATCATTACGCCTGGGTATTTAACGCGGATGAAGCCCCTTCATTAATTCCCATCGGTTCGACTGTCTTTGACTCGTATCCCGAAAGCATGCCGATTAGAGCGGATGTGCGTGCTAAAGGGTGATTTATAATTCGTGATATTAGTCTTGTAACGTGAGATAATCCGCAGGGAAATGTGTGCTAATATGCGAAAGCACTTTGATCTCTAAAGTTATTGTTATTCACAAATGGTTTCTCGCAAAAAGCTCTATAAAAAACAAAAAACGACTCCCATAAAGATGTTGAAAATATATGTTTCTAAGAGAAATCTCTAACTTAACTTAAAAAAAAACATTTATTAAAAACTTCAATATTGACTTAATAGTAATAACTTCAAGTAATTCTACGATAATCTTTTTATCAATCGCTCGTGACTGCATCTAGTTGTATATGCTTCATCTCTTATTTATAAATATTTTCAATAGTTGTAAATAACGTGAAGCACGAGGCATGTTTTCTTAAAAACATATTTCTTTTGTAATACTGCGGAAAAAAGTGTGGAAACATCTTGTAACAAATGTTTATGCGATTCAAGACTTGAAAATGTTGCTTTCATAAAAATGCATACAATCATTAAAAGCAAAATTAAGTGACTTTGATATGACTCGGATAAATAATTAAAATTTATGATAAAATTCATATTTGCAGGGTCATGACTCCGATCAAGACTTGCGCACTATACACTTCCTGTCGAATGAATATTTTGCGATTTACGCAAATCCTCTATAAAAAAAGTCATTTGTACCGAGAAGTGTGTGTTTTGAGTCGATATGTATCGCACGTATTGTTGCCATTTTACCGCGTGTCTGATTGGTTGTCGAGTTGCGCGGCGAGCTTGTTGTATTTACGCTTGCTTCACTCTTGTTGTGCTAGTGCAAGTAAAAAAAGCATCATTGTTTATATAGAAAAAGAAACGTTAAAACTCGGACAAGTTTTTCTCGGATAACTTTGATATTATTACGTACTTTCATGAATATGTCATGTCATCTTCATGACATAATGAACAAATCACGTGACGGCGCGCGCAGCTGCAACTGCTTAATCTCACATGCTTAAGATCGTCTGAGTTTCGTGTGCGCAATTATGTTCGCGTAAATGCACAGCAAAATAATACTCTATAATTATTTTTTTCCAAGAATTTTCCGCCTATTCTTCCAATCCCATGCTGCAAAAGTTATCCGAGTTCTATTAACGAATTGATAAAGTATTCAAAAAATCTGAATGTTCTAGAATTTATTCGATTTGATCTGCCACTGCCATGTCGACATTTTAATAGATTTTATATACACATCAGAAATGTCTTAACATATGAATATATGCATATATCGGAGCATATATGAATTTCCCATGTATATTCCAATATGCGTCTAAATACATGTGTTAAGACATTGCCGACTCCGTGTATACAGAATGCCTTTAACCAATCGCATTCGGCTTTCAACTATCAGTACTTAATAAATAATCAAGAAATTAAGTTGACAAGAAATGTACTTGGTCAGAGGCATCTTGCTATTTAGTATATAAAAACAATAAATGATTTATGACTCACTGCCATCTCCAAGAATTTCCGCAATATTACGTACCTGCAACAAAAAGAACAACTTTGATTAGCATTTTTGCGTATATGATTCAGGGATATATTTTTATTTTATTTTGAAAGAAATTATATTTTCTTTCTAATCATTAGAAATCATATTTCTCATAAGTTTCCTATGTATTACATTAAACATAGAGATAAAATCCTTCGTATATGCGGAAAAACAAAAACAACCCGTTCTTTTATCAGATAGAATGATACATACTGTCAATTAATGCATTATTAAATCGCGCAATGATTATAATGCATATTAATTTAATCATTTTAGATTGCTCTCGAGATAGAACTCTCGATCTACGCAATATCGTTCAACAGCTTAACCGGAAGTGCTAGTGTTGATATGATGTTAAAACAAACGAAACGATGCACGCGTCACGTAGTCGGGCCGAAAATAACTCGCGTGCACATCTGTCTTAACACGCGTGCTCCCTCCTCTCGTGATCGCGTGAGTTAACGTGTCTGTCAGCCTCGCACTTCGAAACTTACATAAGGAAAGATCATATAAGCGCGTTAGCGTAAACACATAAACACGTTAGCATATGCTCGACATTTATTCGTTATGTGTGATGTATATGTTATAATCTATTTTTTTAAATAGAGCTCTTAATCTCAACGCAATCAGAATATAGATATTATTACTTCACTATTGTATAAAAACACGATGCATATATCATAGTTTTTATGGATGACTTGATAATCAGTCGTGGCATAAAAACTATAAACGATAATTGATCGATTGTCATGCTTGTATAATTGAAATCATGCTATGTAATAGAATGTAATCGAATAATTAAGATACAAAAAAGAATATTTATAATGCAAGATAGTGTTGGAATATGCTTATTGTACATTATAAATATATTATATGTATATAAACAATATACATATAATGAATATTATACAATGAATTATACATTATCTAAAAGCATTTATAATATCTCTGAAGAAAAAAATTATGCACTTGACTAATCAGCAATTTTTTATTTTTTGTTTTTATGTAGATTAGAGATTTAAAAAATGCTGAACACCTCATATAAAACTGCATAAGCCGACTTACATGCAATTTTCTTTCTTGTTATAATAACAAATCTCGGATCAAGGTCGTAAATATATATATAAAAGTTTTGCAATTCGAAAGAATTACTTATGTAAGCCGTATTTCTGAATGCGCGTTGGATTCGCATTGAGAGGTATACTATTTCGAGAAACGATACAAAGTGAGAGTCCAGGGGGCAAACGCCGTCTCGAGAGCAGTTGCGTGACGCGGCGGTTCTACGCGTGTTACGCTCGGGGTTAAGTGGTGTGTCATCCGGATACTTGACCCGCGCGATCAATAAAACCATAGAATTCAAACGAAAAATTCTCGCTCGTTCACGCGGCAGCGTGAAAATCACGTGCAAAATTAATAATCACAATATCGATTCAATCGATCCAATTACCAATTTTTAAAAATAAATTTTGTTCAAAACAACATTAACTATATATATTTTAATAATTGTATATTTATATATTTTTAATTTGTATATCCAATGTTTAATCATGAAATACGCTTTCATAAATAATGTTATCAGAATACATTAATTAGTTTAATTAAAGTGGTTTGTATCGTTTGTGATTTGGCTCACCCTTTTAACAGTGTCAGCTCATATTTCTTTTACATCATTTACTTTTAAAGTTTCAACGCTGACATATTCAGAATTCGAGTTTAATATTCGTTTTCGAACACTCGCTAGCATAGGACGATGCGCACACCAAAATATTTACCGAGATTCTCCCGTTAATTCTGACGGGAACGAGGTTTCATAATGAAAATCTTGTCTACGCAGAGCTTTGAAATTTTAAACGAGTCGAGTGTTCTCGATTACTTTCAGGCTGAAATATTCGCTTACACTAACATAATGCTTTTTCGCGACAAAATAATAAAAATCTTATGCATAAATAAAAATTGTTTTATGATATATATCAAAAATAAATTAAAATATTTTATTAAACATGGAAAAAAAGAATAAGAACAATTTCCACAATTTTCAAAGAGAGATTAAAAACTTAAGAAATATTTGTAAGAAGGACCATATTTGAATACTGTGAAAAATTCATAAGGCAGAACAGGAGAAAATTGAGAGTCTAGTCGACTCTCTTTCCCCCTTTCCCCGATGTACACTTTAGGTTAAAGTCGGGTTGACAGCCACACAGTCGAGTTAAGCTGCTCTTTTGTCGCGAGAGATTTCGCGCTGGTCATAATTGGATTACGTGGCGCACACGTCGCTTTCTCCACTACCATTCATCTTGCTCTCTCTCTCTCTCTCTCTCTCTCTCTCTTTCTCACCCCCTCGCTTGTTCTGTCGCCGACCGTAGTAGACGAGGCATCGACATTCGGGGTAATCGAGTTTGCGCGGACGTCGCCGCTGCCACGGTCGCGGACGCTTTGTCGTTAGTAATTGATTTATATAGCGCGCCTTTGATGTCGACCCGCCCCTTCGACGTCGTCGACGTTCCACGTGGAAATGCCACGTCTCCGGAGCATAATGTTATCGGAGACGACGCGGCCCCATGTAAATTGCACGAGTAACCGGCGCATCTTGAAACTCGATAGATCAGTTATCGGGAAAGCGAACTCGGCGACTATCCGTCTCACATTTTGTGTAATGGAACGTTTTGAGGGGAAATATATACACGTTAATTTTTTCTGATTAAGTTGTAAGAAATTTAAATATACTATTATGATATATGTGTGCTATCATACACAAATTTTTATTGCAAATAAATATTAAGTTATTATAAAGTATAAATTTGCACTACTTAAACATTTGCACAAGAGTAAAGGATTCTCGAAACATTTACTATGCATATACTATTTTTCTTGTTTTAATATTATTAATAATAGAAAATTTATTCACACTACAAGCTGTTATTAAAAGCTATCATTTTGATTTTACATTTAAACCGAAATTAATTTTTATCGCAGTTGAGCAATATCCTTATCATTATCCGGCATTTCGCACCATTCTAAAGAACTCGGTCGCGAGCGTTGCGGACGAAAGAACCTAGTATCAACGAAGCATACTTAGCGGGACCCAAGGAGCGTAGTAACCGTTATCTTCCGTCATTTTATATCGGCTTCACAGAAAACTCCTCTCTCTCTCTCTTTCTCTCTTTAGGCGCGCGCATGTTGGCACGGAAAGAAAGGCCGTCGTCACATGGTCAATCGTCACGGCTAAATCTAACGAAACAAGGACAGCAACATGCGACGAGAAGAGTTCCCGGGAAAGCGTTTCTAAACCGAGTCGCTCGTAAAAGCGCAAAACTCATCACATACGTTTACGATCAATTACGGTTTAGGAACGACAATAGCGGCGAACGTAATCGGACCACGCGTTTGTTTTGCGGCGTAAACAGCTGTGCACGGCGAGTAAAGGAAGAGATCGTTGAATTAAATTTAACGCGTTTCCACACGTCTCTCGTTCAACATTTTACGTCGTCAAACTGCATGCTCGCGGTTTTAACTCTTCTACTTATTGTTAGAAGTATAAACGTGTGGAGTATCTTTTATCTATTTGCTTGTAAAAACAGAACAAGATGTTGAAAAAAAAATTTACAGAAGAAATTACAAAACTTTTTCGCTCATTATTTATTGTTTGTTCCAACTTTGTTAAATAAATTCTTATCAACTACTTTATAACGAATTTATTTTGATGAAGCAAAAAAAGAGACAGACACAATGACTCAAACGTGATCGTAGCCCGAATCAAATTATCGGTAGATCCGCGGTACAAGTCTCAAAGAAAAGGCTTCCACAAAGACGCGTATACGCCAAGAAATTTTGCGCGAATGCGTGCGGATCGGACGAGTGTGCGAGCGAGCGTGCACGCGCGACTGCGAGATGATTATGGAGAGCGATGAGGCCAGGGAGCAAGTTTAACAGGCTAGCAAGCCGATGACTCGGAGTCATGACAACGTGAGCGGCGGGGTCAACGAGTGCCAATTGGGGCCAACCGTGTCAAACGACGGCAATAGGCTGTTGGGAAACAAACGTCGTCGTGCTCCCGTCGACGGTCGACGGAGAAGAGTTTGGCTCGAGAAACCGAGAGAAAAACGATCGAGCGGCTACAAGCCTTATTCTAGTAACGAACTATGATACAACTCCGGAAAAGATTACTCCGTGCAAAATATAGAAATTATATTTGACATTACTTGCAAGCATGATAATTAAAGAAAATAAATGTGACAACTATTTTTCTTCCTTATATATTCAACTCTAATCTATTCCGCGCAATACGTTTTAAAATATTTACACAACTGTATCTTGAAATGTATATTCCATAAAACGTGGACTGCAAGATAAAATATAATTTCCGATATAAAATTGAAACAATAAATTAGATTTTTTTAATAGCAGATTTTTAATTTTGTCACGATATCTATTACACATTACTAATTCTCTATTGTAAAAATATATAAACATTAATAACTGAATAAAACGAAATTCTGATATCTCTGTAATATGTGCGAATAAAATTAAAGAGGATCAAAGGATGTAGAATGTCGGAATTGTGCGACGGAAATGGCGATGCAAGAAGCGAGGAAACGGAAAGATCAAGAGAAAATGAGAGAAGAGAATCTTCCGTAACGCTAGAATCCCAATATTAATCTAGCAGCCGGCAAAAGTAATTATCTGTCGTTTATCTGCCAGCGACAGTTCGTTTAGGTAGTCCGTCCCGGTTTGATTTCACCCTTGAATCCTCACAAAGCGCCCTATTCCAGTTTATTATTCTCTCTGTTCCGCTTTTCGAAACTGTGCAAAGAGAAGACAGTGGTACGCACCGTTGAGAAAGATTTTTCAGTGCCGATTATCTCGTCTTTCTTTGACTTCCGTGATTTATTATTATTCACGGTGAGAAAATAATTTGCACAGAGAATTGTTGATTTATATTCATCTAGTATGTGACAAAATTTATAACAAACGAGGCAATCAATCGGTTATAAAATAATAGGGAGCGACACGATTTGCTCCAATGAAAAGTTATTAAAAATTTGCTTGGGATGAGAGAAGCGTTTCATAAAATTGTTTATTATAAATCACCAGCCGTTATGAAATGCAATCTCAGTGGGCACTGTGTTTTTATCGTATCCGTGCAAAACAATGACGATCCAATCGTCACGCGTAACAAATAATATCGGATTTAACGCGTGCGTTATTATCGCGGCATAATCGCTTTTCCACGTGTTACATAAATTACAAATCACCGTGCGCAAAAACCACGCGCGGAGAGGCTATAACGGCCATTATAATCCGACAAGAGCAACAAACACCGGCGAAAGGACGATTTCATCGTCAGAATGCAAACACGTAGGCAACATCGCAGAAACTCGTGGAAACTCTCGTGGAAATTCTGATTCATACGTACACTGATCGCGAAACGAGAGATTTCGAGAAAGCGATATCGCGTTTTATTCCGAGCGCTATAGAATTTTAAATCCAGGCCGCTCAGCAGTTTAATTCTTCGAAGAATTCAATTCTCGAGATTACAAATATGCGATCAATATTCACAAAGAATGTAACAAAATTCTTTGTTATAAATAAAAATAACTTGGATTAAAAATTTTTGATCGATAACTATAGTGTATATAGAGTTGATCTTGTATCGAAAGATTAATCTTTCATATTTCAAAGGAATAATTCTAGACATTTTTATCACTGCTTTTATAATAGACGCAAAACATGATGAAAAATTTAAACTATACTAAAAATTGCTAACACGTGCGAGAAACTAAACTATAAAAAATAAAAAGTTCTCGCCGATTTTTGATGTCGATTAATGTACGTCCGATCAAAATGTTATATGTATATGTCGATATGAAAACGTAAAAGTTAAAATAAATATTAATAATGGTTAAAATTGAAAAATTCCCAAGACAACTTGTCCAATTTGATCGTAGCGGGATCGAGAACAAGAACGCCGAAATATTCTCCGATTAACGCCGGTCGAGAGCAGCTTTCGTGTCGATGGCATTTATATTCGAGAAGGGGAAGGAGAAAAAGAGGGGAAAGGGGGAGATTATTAATTTTCGACGGCTAGCCTGGCTATGTAATCGATCGATCGCGCGCGTCCAACGTTCGCGCTCATTAAAATATCCGAGGACTCGCGCGCAGCTTGTATACGGATGGCAAGGGACCGGTTAACATGCGCGGGCCGAACCACGCATTATTATTAATTAATCCGTTTAGGATTTATAGGATGGATCGCGCCGCGCGTCGATACGCCGTGCATCACAAAATATCCCGCCTGATCGGAGTGCCGATAGATGAGCTAAATTTGATCGAGGTTTTTAGGCTCAGTTGATGATCTTAAACGTGGAAAATTCAGAAAGTAAACTTTACTCGTGTTAAGTACATAATTCTCTTACAATGAAAAATTCAATATGATAAAATTCATTAATATTACAATAAAATCCAATATCTTTAATTCTGCTTAACGTGCGTAATTTCAAAAAATAAACCGAGAAATAATTACAGCAAAATAGAGATTATTTTTACCGATGTTAAAATATAAATATTGTACATTAATATATTTATTAAAATATATACATATTAATATATAAATTCTAAATAAGCAAATCACAGAGACGGCACCAAACGAGACGTCCTATAAGAATCGAATTTTATCTCCTCGATATTTGAGTATGCATGATCAAGCTTTCATGTTTCTCTCGAGTATTCGTGGGTTGAGTTACATCGTGGAGTTTGTAAACGGAAACCTCGAATGAAAGTTTCCTTTGACTCTTCAAGCGCCAAAGTACGTTAAATATCCATTTCAGCATAAACTTTGGTGCAAACGCGACTAGGGAATTAGTTTTCTTTTCTACTCTAACTTGCGTTTTAAGTCAAAAACTTTATAACCAGCTGTCCATAAACGCGGCCTCTCTTTTGCGAGGAGAGATAGATACGGACAGAGATTATCAAAGTGAAATAAATAAATTGTGCAATTATTGATACCTTAATCTTTAGTTTAGCGAAACCAAATTTTTTTTTTTTTTTAATATTCAACGGGAGAGAGAGAGAGTCCCGTTGATGAACCCGTTATATAGTGAAAGAAAATCGCAAAATGTTTTTATTGAAACACAAGCTCTTAGCGTATTCGTATAATAATCCTATTATAAAATGGGAGGCGGTTTTCATAAATTGATTTTGAATAATCATCAATATTTTCGTAGCATATAGATTTTTCCAGACAAGTTTAGCATCCTTTTGAACACATCTCGTTTGTTACTCTATTTTTATTTCGCCGAGTCTATTTTTATAACAAAAGTTGAACGCGGCGAAAAAACAGTCGTTTCGCAAGATCAGATACTGTATGCGGGCAATGTGCGTCAGTGCAGCACGGGTGTGGATGGAACGAACGAAGCGACTGGAAGGAGGAACGTGTCTCGAATATCATGTACATTCGACGCGTGTACGTGTGGTAAGGAGCGAGATTACGGGCCGCGCTTATTCAGGAAGCGGACTAGACGATGCCGATAGCACTGCGGAATCCCAAATCCTGGACAGGTTCCAAGGTATCGTTCGCCGCGCGCATGCACGCGCAAAGTGCGCACGCGAAACCGCTTCAAATATCGTCAAATGTGCCGTTATACGCGCGAGAAAGCAATCTCCTTACCTTACGAGAAAGATGTTATCGAAATTTATTAATAATTTAACGTTACATAAAATGTTAAAAATTGACTATAATTGCCAGCATGCGAAAATAATTAATTTTTAGATTTCCCGTCAAAAAATATAAATAATTGTATAAGAGCATTATGATGTTATCGCGCAGTTTTTGCACGATCATGCGACGTGTGTTCTTCATGTTTTTGTAAAATTTAATTAGTCGGATATTTTGTCAGATCATAATTTGTAAAATTGTAATAAAACTTAATACAGCAACGTGCTTGGCACAGTTTTTTTTGCAAGTTTCTTACAAATATTTTTATATTATTATTCGTTTAGAATGCTCAAGTATTTTATAAAATTTAATGAACAAAATATGGCCTTGTAAGATTTATAACAATTTAAAAACTCAATATTATTTACATTATTCATATTATATTAGCTACTAAAAGATAACTAAGAATATATGTATGCACGCGTGATAATTAGAGAGAGAAAGAGAGAGAGAGAGAGAGAGAGAAATAATTGCGCAACTTTAAATATTTGAAGAATTTCCTATACGTAAATGTATTTTAATATTAAAATACGCGCGGACATATATCCCTGGAGCAATGGAAAATACTGCTACAGCAATCGCACAATTCTCTGTAAGATTAAGATATCCGGATAGAAATTGCCTTGTTTGAAAGTCCGAGGACTTGTCAGCCAGGTAAGAATATCCACATTCGGCCAGCCGACCGGTCGGCAAACAGTGACAAGCCACCTCTTTAAGCAGAAGATAGAGTTTGAGAGGATCCGAATTGTCGACAAGAGCCAGAGGAAACAGGAAGTGGAACACGATCATCTCCACGTACCGGTTTAACGGGTCAGAAGCTTCCCTCCTTAGTTTCTCGCTCGCGTGTGTCTAATAAGTGCACCGTGCGATTTTACGATCATATAAAAGCGAGGATGTATTCGCACGTCTAACGGCCGGCGAACGAGAAAGAACAAAAAGAATAAAAAAAGTTGTAAAGCGAAATACGTACAGCGAGAGAACAAGAAAAAACGTGTCGAAAAAAAACGAGGCGTTCGTGTCTTAAAAAATGCACTACATTGCTATGTTTCGACTATTTAGAGCAAATATTACACAATATTACAGACTATGTCAAATTTTGATATGTAAAATAATGGTTTGAAAAAATGTCTTGGTATAAAACGTATATATGTACATATATGATGTATGTTGTATGTGTGTGTCTGTTTTATGTATGTATATACGTATGTATCAAAGAAATAGAACAATATAAACGAAACGGGCAAATTCCACAATTCAGCCAGCAATGATAGCAAGATGAAGAGTCGAGAGAGAAAGGAAACCAGAAAAAAGGTGCATAAGACGGAAAGAAGCCGAAAAGCTGCTCTCTATGGTGTGCCGAAAAAAAGCAAGCAGTGTCAGAACCGAAAGAGCTCTTCCTTTGTTTTCCTCGTCCTTTTCTCCTAGCAATACAGCAATAATTAAATCAGAGTCGCGTTTTTAAATATTTACTTCGATATCAAATTCGTTCTGATATACTGGACAAAGGATGAATAGTATGAATAGTAAAGTATGTTGCAAATGTTAACGAAAAATTGCAACGGTTTCTTTTTTTTGTGTGAACAATATGAATCGAGCTTTATGTGACCGAGTAACGTACCACCACCCCAAGAACGCCAATCCCCTGACCGATGTTCGCCGACGAATACTCGGCGATGATGGCGACGCTTTTATATCGCCCAATAAAGCCGAGACCCGATATCTACGCGACCGTTGAGGATTTCCGGGAATTATGAGCTTTCGTAAGCCATGAAAGCTCGCGAGCTGGTCGACAAAAAATTTTTTGCGACCTCCTTTCGCTTTTTCCTCCTCACTACGGGTCATAAGCGAGCAAGAGTGACGCGATCATAACCGCGTATTGCGATCATAACCGACCGTTTATGCTCGCCTCTCGAATTCTCGAGGTTGAATGTTTCCCAAGAGAGAACCACGAGAGGACATAGGGATAAAAGAGTCAGGTCGGGAGCAGCGGAAAGGGATGAAGAGAGAGATTTTAACGACTTTCGTTACTCTCCAACTTGCGGCGATCCCACTCGGCTTAAGCAAATTGCCGAGGGAATTGCGCCTCAACCACTCGCTTTCCAGCCGGTTATTCCGATAATTTGTTCGCCGGTGGCGGCGAGAAAAGATCCTTAGCGGCTGAAATATCGCGATGCTACTGTGGATTTTGCTCGCGAGAGTTTATACGGGATGCTCTACGATCGCGAAACGCAATCGTCGTAGAACATTTCTCAGAGAATTATACGGTAAAAATACAAATCAAAATGTGTTCAAATCAAAATAATATATAAAGAGTTTCACATTTATTCTTTTAACAGACGATTCAATAATATTAAAGGAACGAAATACACATACGCAAAAACTTATTATCAATTAGGAGCGCGCGTTGTGTTGAAATATTGTATTATTCCCCCTTTTTTCCTCCGCATAGTTCTTCGATACTTTATTCCCTTCCTTTTCGTTTGTCTTTTGAAGCTACAAGAGACTTTCCGGTCTTTAATACGTTTCGTGAGACAAGTGACAAAAATTTCATGACGCCGCTCGTCGCAACCTGTGAAAAACGGATGGCAACTTTGTCGCAAAGCGGCTCGGCTCTCCCGGCAAAGCACCGCCTCTCGCTTTGCATAAATGTTTATACATTCGCAGCTTCCTCTTACGCCGACACCGCCATGTGAGATACACGAGGCTCATATGGCTTCTAGATAAAAGAGCGCGCGGAAAAAGAAGCGAAGAGCTCTGAATAGCAGACGCACGAATAAGTTCGCTTACGTTCTCAAGCGAGTGTGTTATTATTTTGGAACTAAGCCAAACTTTTAAAAACGCTTCTCTAAATACATCCAATTTCAACTTATTTCATTATACAATTTCTAGTGAAAGATATCGCGCGCCTAAAGAATGTATATTAAATATCAATTTTATAAATTTGTTCTTTGTAATATATGAAAAAATATATATATTTTTTATAGATAAAATAATCAAAAAAAAAATTTTTTTTTTCGCTATGTTCATATATTGCAAAGAAAAAAATTATAAAATTTATATTATTAACAAATTCAATAATTATTAAAGTCGTAAAACTGCCTTTTCTCTTTCTCTTATAATTTAAAAGACTTAAAATTTTAAAAGACTTAAAAAAGAAACCACGTAATTGTTTCGTCAATACGAATAGGACTATAGGAGATATATCATGGCCTTTCAAAAACCGGAAGTAAGCTATGTGAATTTTCTAAAGAACCATGTTCGCTAGCCGACAAAAGGAAACGTTCTCCTGAATCGACTTTAGCCGTTTCCCCCGTTTGAGCCATCCTTTTCTTCCTTTCTGTTTGGCAATGCTTTGAAGCAGTCTGCATCCATGAATATTTTAGAGACAAAAAGGTCCGAAATGGCGGATCTTTACCCGCGGGATTCGGCCTATCTTAACGTCGGTCATATTTCACGCCAGGACCCTCGAGAGAATCGACTGGCTCTTCCCAACTACGTGATTCGCGAAATGTCCTCGGCATTAGAGATTCGTCTTTGGTAAAAAAGAACTCCTCGATGGCTTTCGATATAACATGTCACATATGAAAATTATTTTTTGTCTATTTCCAAATTTGTATTTTTTTATAATCCAATCATTTATCGCATCATATTACAATACTCTCAAAAAAATCTTATCCAAAATATAACTCTTAGCATTATATGTTTATATTGCTATCACTATAAAAAAATTGCGTCAATTCTTCGAGCGACGAAAAAATTTTTTCAGATTCAGTGCAGCTTTCAGCCATATATGGCGTGCGCTATAGTTGCCTCTCCCCTTTCCTCCTCTAACCCGTGGAATATGTACGTGCGCGCCCGAGGCACGCCTTTATATGCATCGCGGCGTTCACGCACTTGCGCGTGCCACGACAGCGGAGTAAAGTTGCTCGATATGCAAAGCGGGAGTTAGCATCGCGGAGATCGCAGCGTCGAGCCATGACTCGACTTTATTATTTCTCAGTCCGCACGTTAACGCGGGTAACGGCAGATGGCCATTGGATAACTCACAGGATTACAAAGACGGCTATAGTTTTCGAAAAAAAAGAAAGATGAAAAGATGCGTAAGATCAGAAAAAATAATAAAGTAGCGCGACTAGATTCATTCTTTTAATAATTTTTTTTCGATTCTGAGCCTTTACGCATTCATAGCCACTGGTTGCTACATCCTCGGCTCCTCCACTTGACTATCATACGCGAAACGGATAGAAGCAGTCCGAGAAGGGATAAAAGCTCACTCTGTGTTGAGACATCTCCACGTACACGTGTAAAATTCTTGCGACTCTCTCACGCTGTTGCTTCAATCGAAGATACTATCGTCGAGCCTTTTCGACATTTCTCACTCCTTCGACGTCTCCGTTTCGTATTTTTTTTTTCTCTTGGCTCTATCATCGACACCGATATCCGACTTCCACCGACAGAAATCCTTAGCGATCGTAGGAAACTTTAACGCCTCGATGCACAGTATAAGGTCTTTCTTGAAAACCGGTATTTGAACGACACATCTTTCTTAGCTATGAATCTTTAAACACGACAGACTCCAAACAAGCTAAAGAAATGCGATTTTTTAAGCTATTTTAGATTCTTTATAAAAAAGAAATAATAAAAATTTAATGTTAATAAAATTATAATATAAATAACGCAATCAAAGATACTCTGATTATGAATAAATTAATTAAAAAAAAAAAGAAATTATTCGTCGAGTGGATATTGATAATTGTCCGTCTAAAAAGTTTTTCGACAATAACGATCGAGAAACATTATTGCGCAAAAATCCCGCGGCATTTCGCCCTTTCTACGCTCCGAGGCATGCTTCGGTATCGTCATTTATCGACGACAACAGCCGTAAAGACGAGCGATAAAAAGCGCAACGGACGATTATGCGACTCTCGCAACGAGCAGCCAGCAGTCTGTCAGCATTTAGTCGGCAGGAAGCGGCCGGAAGCATCGCCTGCAGCTGCAACTGACGCGAAACGCGGTTAACCAGACTATCAATTTTCATTACGAGTGAAAGCTGCAGTTTCGAGTCGAGGATCGTCGTCGAGAGTTTATTCGCTACTGGATATACAAGGTCTCGAAAGAGAGAGAAAAAAAAAAAAAGAGGTCATGAAATAAAAAAATACACAGGCGGCGCATGTCCAATTTATATAGCAATTTCCAAACTCAAAAAAATAAGTCGACATTCAATTCGAAATATTATATAATAAAAACCAATCTATCGAAACATGATACTCGCTATACACATAATAGCTTCAAGTAGATCATCGAATCTTAACTATTCATATTCAGCCGCTCAAAACTAAAAAGAAAGTTTGTCCATATATCTTTCATTTATGTACTCGCGTCTTTATGACAAACTTCAATTGTTTCATAATCCGTCACTGTTTTATTTTATTTCATTTGTTTGTAGAAGATTCAAAAAGACTATATTTTATTCATAATCCACAAATAGGGAGAAAGAATTTGAATTGTAAATTGCCACGAAATCGAGCAATGGATTTTGCTCACCTAACCTAACCTAACCTAACCTAATCAACTTGTCATAATATAGGATGTATTTCACTGTTGACGAGATCTATTTTCCGCTTCGCTAACGGCTCATTAATGTTGCATACAAGAGCCCATTAACATGCGCGATATGATTTTATCTTGAGTATTGTCCTTGTGCGTCGCTAATAATTTCCAGATAGCATATTTTTGTTAGTTCAATGCATCGATATCACAATGTTGTTAATATTATCTGCTTATCTTTCACTTATGAGTATCGTCTTTTATCATGATAACGCGCATGATATATAAGAAATGCTTTTTAAAAAGATCAAGATAGCGATGATCAATCAGCGAATTAATATAACTCTTACGCGATATCAGGTTAGAAGAGTGTGATTAACAAGTAGTTCTAAAAATAATCCAACCCAATAACAATTGGCACGGTGAAAAAGCGAATGCAACTCTTCGGGGGCACGACGCCCACAAAAGCTGACAGCGGGAGTCACGCTAATTTCATTACAACGATTTCGCTCTCCCCATTTTTCCAATCCATTTCGTTCCCAACTGCGCCATGTTCCCCTCATCGAGACGCGTTTGCGCGCGCGATCGAATCGTAAATTGGCGCGGTAATTGAAACGCAAACGCCGTTTGCCAGTTATGTTAATCCAATGAAATACAGCTCATTACGATCTCCGCCACTTTCCGCGCAACTGCATATACCGTAACCGTCCGTCGACTACCATTCGCCGCCTTTTCCATAATTATCACCACCGTCACCATCGCCGCGGCGTTTACACTTGTCAACTCATGGCAAGAAGTCGGCATGCAAAAGTACAATCTGGCCTGTAACGGCTCGCGTGACTCTAATGATTACGAATTAGTTATAAATCGCGCGATCGTGTAAAGCGCCTGTAATTTTCAGGCAGCGAGCTACGCGATCGGCAACGACGAAAAAATAGAGGAAAGAACGGAGACGCGAAGGGATCTCTAAGGGCGATCTTAATATTATAATATGCGAATAAAGGTCATTGCCGAATATAATTGCGTGCGACCGGTAAATAATTTTCATTGCTCGACAACTTTAAATTTTTAGTCATACGCCGTAATTCTCGCGTAATACCTATGGATCAAAATGCATCGAATGTATTCGAGACGCGCGAACGAAGGCAGCTCACGTGCGAAAAAGTGCGAGCGGCCGCATTTAATCACGACCACAACTGGTTCACAGAGTAGAACGTGACGCGACGAGCGAAAATCGGGTTTGCGCCGATCTATTTCCAGTCTAAAAATCGATTTGCCGCAATATAACCCGGCTCGTATCTCTGACAGGAGAAAAAAGGGGCAAAATGGAATACATATATCCGGCGGCGCGATGCGTGCCAAAAAGAGATGCGTCTCGCATTTCGACCGCATCACGATCGAACGAAGTTATCCCCCTCTTCAATAAAGTTAATGCACGTCCTCGACTAGTTTGAAAGCCTCTTGAAAGCTCGTGTCGCTCGCCCGGCGATTGAGATGCAGCGCGGGAGCGAGAACGGGAGAAATCTATTTACTATTCCAGGACAAGCGATGTTAGAATTGTCGTTAGCGAACATTCGAACGTGCATACTAAAATAATAGGAGAGAATAATAGAATATAAAAAATATTCTAGTGTACACGAGTTAGATTTTACTTGTCTCTGATTAACTTGCGAGAAATTTTTTTTACGTTTTATGTATTTTGGAAATACATAAGCCACCCTAATAAAAATTGACGAAAATTATGTTGAATCAAGCGACAAAAGACAAGAGTGAGAAAGAGAGAGGGAAAAGCGAAGAAAAAGAGGACATGAAAGTACACAACGAGCCGAAAGAGGATTGGAATTTAATTAACGCACGTTAGAAAATGGCTCGCTGAAAAGGAGATGGACGGCTGCACAAAGAGTGCGGCAAAGCGCCTGGCTGCAAAGCGAAAAGAGGCAAAGAGAGCGTAGGGCAGGGCACTGCACGAGTGCCACGTGCGTTCCGCTTGACGTTGCGGAAGCTGCGGGACGCGCGCGCGCAGACGGAGTTTTAATTCTGTTTTGACGAACGGCGCGCTTTTTGTAAGCAGTCACGAAAGGGACTCGTATAAATTATATGTATCATATATAGTACGTTTCTCGAAACCAGGTTTTTAAATCAGAATACTCGCATGGTTTCCAATTTCATACGCATTACGTAAACATATAATTACATTAGCGCTAAATATACGATAACGAAATATGTTCGTCGCTTATTTTTATAAAGGGCGCCATGATGCGCAACGCCGAACAAAAGCAGTTGTGTGAGGTGAAAAAAAAAGAGTGGTATTTCGCTTGCTGGAATTTTTTGTCATCAACACGAAATGCGCGGCTCGATATCGCGATAGCGCACGATGCCGCGAATGGAAATGGTTGGAGGTGAGAAAATTGCGATATACCTGCCGCTTTACTACGCTGTTTTACACGCGTTACGCACGCACACGTGCGTGCGATATAGCGCAGCTGGTCGAGAAGGCAGTTTTCTCGTGCCCGGCTTATGAGAAGAGACGCCGTTGACGACGAGGGGATGAAGAAACAAAAAGAAGAAAGAGATGAAGAAAATGGAAAAGCGAGAACCGCATACGTATACGCGATGTAAACTTAGTCTTTATCGATATCGAAAGCATATAGAGGCAAATTAATATATAAATAACATTCTATACAAAAATTTTACATTATTTAAAAAATTTTTATATATATTTTTAAATATATAATATAATATATACATATCACAAGAATAGATTAAATTATATATTTTTGCTAAATCCAAATTAATAATAAAAAAATTAATTTTTTATATTCCTGATTGGGATATATATCACCACCCAAATTTGTTTCATGTTAAATATTTTGATGATTATGTATCTTAAAAAAATTTTTCTAAGAAAAGAGAGATCGGCTTCAAAGTCACAGAATCAAATCTCATTAAAATTTCAGGCAACAAAAATTATAATTATTGCCCTTTACATTACAAGGGAAGGAACGAAAGAGGGCGAAAGAGTTTGGTACCAGAGGTCGGTACACTATAAAAACATTGATAAATTAATTTCGAGAAGATTTCGAACGCGCACGTGCTTCTCCCCTTGTTTGGCAAGAACGTCCTCCTGATTTATGCCCCGGACGTCGGTGACCTCTGACTCACGAAAGGTATCTCCGGTCGGTTTGGAGGAAGTCCGAAAAGAGGGATGCATTCTTCACCTTCTCTCTTTCTCTGTCTCCTCTTTTAGTCCTCCTCTCCTCCCCGCTCTCGTTCTCTCTTTTTCTCGCAAGTGGATCTCTCGAAAGGGACGAGAAAGAAAGTGCTGTGTGCGAGAGCACTTTATCCCTTCTACTTGGAGTTGCCCATGCCTGGCGTATTGATCGAAATCGAAGGGGAGAGTTTCCGATGTGTGTGCGGGGTTGGGTCATACCTAATTCATAGTCCGAGGGGTTCTTCCGACCCCTCGCGGCGATTATTTCACCGCGAACGGAGAACCGAACACGGTGGTTATGGAAGGAAGGAGAGAACAACGGGACGCGAGACACGCGTCCGCTCCGGAAATCGATGTCTCGTCCAGAACGCCGCATTGATTCAAACAGATCGTGTCGATGCAGATTTCTCTCGCGACGACGAACGCGCGATCCATGGCATATTTTTAACCGACATTATGTGTTACGATACCATAACGATAACAGAATAACGAGATAACAATCCTGTACTCAATCATTTTCATTAAAAAAATGGCACTCGATTATTTCAATTTTTAATTCTAACATTATATAAATACGAAATATTTCTTTCAGCATTAAATGAAGATTTTGTGAAAAAAGGTTGCTGGTAACAAATAATTCAATGGGAAATACAAAAAATATAAATAATTCATATATCTCTTGTTAGTGAAAAAATAAACTTCCGGTAAAAAAAAAAAAAATATTATTTGTTAAGAAAAAGAAGTTTTTTTATTCTTGAATTAAAAACGTGACATAGCTGAAGAAATCAGCTGTTCTGAGTTGAAGAGTCGTCGAACAAAGCGCGACTTTTACTTTGCACGATTGATGCAGCAGCAGCTAAGCTATCGATAGTCTGTTAACGAGCAAGTAAAGCGGGAACAGAACGAAGAGAGCGGGCAAATGAGATAGAGAAAATAAAAATGTCGGGGCAGTGCTTAATGTAGCGGTAATTTATGGCGGTTTAACCTCCCCTCTGCCCACAGTTTCCGTAACCTTGGCAATTTACGACTCCGCGCCGCTATCGATTAGCGCCGGTAAAACTCGCACCTGATCCCGCCGTACTTGCAATTGCACCAACTCGCGGTTTAACGACGGCGATATATCCGCCGTGCTTGACTTCATCCGACTTTCATTAAACCGATTGAGAAATCAGAGACAACCGCGTTAATTCGCATCACCTAACATGCATATATCCCGACAATATTAAAAATAAAAATAACATAGAGCGTCTAAAGATCATCGCTGCGAGTGGTTACGTAAACCATTCGGTAACTTGCAACATTGAAATTTCTTTGCGTATTAACAGTATTTTGCATCATTAGCATATATCCAATTAACTCGTAAGATTGCACCGACGATTGCCATACGGCAAACGCGAATGTCAAACGCAACGAATCTATTAACATTTGGTCGATCGATGATGTAACGCGAAATTATGCAAATACGTTCGTTATTTACCGTTGTTTCGTCCATTTTTTTCGCCAGCGAAAATAACTGCTTCAATACACTCCGTCATCTTCGATAGTTTTTAGAATTTCTTCTTATCGAAAAATATAGTATCAAAGGCCATAGTTTAAATACTGATTGAGTCGATGCGACTCCCATGATTTGTATGTTCTATCTCCATATTTAATATTTCTCTTATTATTTTTATTCATCTCTCAATACACGACTTGGCACTTTCGCAATGCAAGTATCTCTCGAGACACGTCAGCTCGTGAAAGTAATATCCGTAGCTTTACGGCGTGTATCTCCGCGCTTTCCGTAAAATTTAGCGTTATCTCGCGGGCAGGCGCCGCGACGCCCGTGCATAAATAAAATCGTCGAGAGACGTTAATAATCGGAAGTAAGAAGTTTTACGCCCTCGAGAAGGCGCGCGCGCATGCCATAAGGCGCGCGTTTCGACGATAAAACACAACCCGTACCCTCGCTCAAGTGACTCGAGGGGTTGTCGACATACGTGAGTTACGTAACAGAAAATAACCACAAGTTTCTACACGTTTCAACTTTATAATTTATCGACTAGCATAAACAAAATTTGATTATCGATGTGAGATCGGATTTATATTTAAAACTCATTCGAGCGAGAGCATAGTTTCTTTTTTCTCATAGTAATTTCTTTATATAACGCATATCCTCATTATTACGTACCATGAAAAAGGTTCGAATGAGAAGACTCGAGAGCAAAAAGAGAAAAAAAAAAGTGCCGCTTGCTTTGAGCAGCGTCGCATTTTTTCCTCTTTTTTTTTAAAGGAAAAAAGAAAATGGAAAAGGTCGAAGCGAGGGCGACTCTCGAGAGTGCTCGAACCCTCGGCACGGTTGCCGTCGAAGCAGTCAAAGGACAGAGAAGCGCACGCGCGCGCAGATGATGGAGGGTGGGCGAGTGGCGACGAATGCATTTTGTCACGCGAGAAGCTGGGTATACGTAACATGCCGCCTCAGCAACTTGACGCTCCCGTCCAAAATCATTATGAACGTTGCCTTTACTAGAAAGCGATATGATAGAGTCAACGAGAAAAGAAGAAAAAGAGAAAGGGCGAGGGAAAAAATATTATAGTTTTTAAATCAAGCTCTCGCGCGTTGATATCCCCAACAATGATATATATGTATAAGTAAAATGAAATTATCAATGAATGCGATAACAAGAAAGCAGAAATTGACACACTTGTGTAAAACAAGTAGTTTAAAGAAAATAACGTAAAATGAAAAAAAAAAAAAATAATATAAGAACGTTCTCTATATAAGTTGACGGGGTGGAATCCTACAGGTTACGTGCAATCAATAACGATTTTTTATTTAGAGCGAGCGAGAGAGGCAAGGTGAAAGAGGGGAAAACAGGCGATTGGAATAAGAGGGGGGAAAGCGAGTCGACAGATGTTGAATGGTGCTTGTAAATACCGTGAACGCCGAGACACAAAGGGTGCACCAAAGCGAAGCGGGGTGCGGGCAGGGCAGAGCAGAGCAGGCAGGCAGGCAGGCAGGCAAGCAGGCAGAAAGGGAGATGTGGAGAGAAAAGGGGGCGATGTACGCGGTCGTCGGTTCATCGTGTGCCGGGCCAGAAGGATAGCGCGGTATACCCTCCAGGAAAAGAAGGACCGGAAAGAGGTCGGGGGTAGCACAAAGGGTTGTTTTAACAGCCTTTTGTCGAGTGTGGCGGAGCAGGAAGAAGAAAAAGTAACACCGCCGGTTCGCAATTATTTAGCGAACTTGTGGAGGATGAGAGCGAGAATAGCTTGGTGAAGCAAGACGGGGGGGAGTTGTTTTAAGTCGAGTGTGGCGGAGCAGGAAGAAGAAAAAGTAACACCGCCGGTTCGCAATTATTTAGCGAACTTGTGGAGGATGAGAGGGATGAGAGCTTGGTGAAGCAAGACGGGGGGGG
>NW_021850553.1:1758375-1772710 GCF_003651465.1 Formica exsecta
GGGGGGGGAGAAATGAAGCGAGAGAAATGAACATGGGGGAGAGGAAGGGGCAAAGGAAGGAACGGGCTCGTACGAGAGTCGGACGGCAGGTAGAAGGATCAAAATAAGCGTAAATAAACGATCGCAGTGAAGCTGACCGCGAGGAAACTAGCAGAGAAGAAAGTAGAGAATGGAGGGAGCCGATCGTAAGACAAGGAGCGACGAGGAGGAAAAAGAAACAGTTATGCGAATTCGGCGCGAGGCTAAATAACGAAGGAGAAGGGGAGAAAGAGCAAGAGCGGGAGAATCGCGCACGAGATCCAAAGGAAGTAATGGACTTTATCAGGCCGCGCTAGGTGGTCGACCTTCCGTTATTTTTTTTTTCCTCCGCTCATCCTCTCCTCCTTCTTCCACCACCTCCTCTGATCCGTCGCTCCCTCCGTCCGTCCTCCCTTCACGGCCCCACCTTAATTGTCTTCCACTCATTTTTACGCCCGTTCCACTTCGTTACGGTCCGAGTGCCGGGCAAGCCTTGCGAGACATTTGCGGTGCCGCACGGGTGGGCCGGATAAAATGCCGGGAGGGACGGCGGAAAAAAAGAAACAGGCAAAAGAACGAAAGAATATCTGCGCTCGTGCAGTACTGCCTTGCCGAACCTGTCGCTTCGGAGGACAATTTCACGCTGTGTGAGAAGGATAGTGAATGAATATTGAAAACACGGATATTTTGTGCCTCGCAATGGCTTATACATGTAATGGCTTATTACAAAATAATTGTAATTTAAAAATGGATAGTGTATTTGAAACATAATACACAACAAAAGAAATGCGCGCAAATTTTAAGATACCGCTCTTACAGTGCTACATGCGTCATAATAAATAGATACTGCATTATAAGGACTTTGTAGATTGAATTACTTGTCTCCATTTTTCTGCGATTGATTGATAAAAAAATTATACATCTCTCATGCAATTGTAAAAAGCACGTTCTACGATACAGCGCGCTCATCAACATTATTTATTATTAGCATGGCCGCATACAGAATGAATTTGTATAGAGGACAGCCGAGACGAGAATTAGCCGAATTAGACGCTGTTAGTCGACCACCCGGATCGACGATCCCGTAATGGAACAGGATTTAACCCCGGGGCCTGTCACAGTGAGACTTCTCTTTCCGGGGGCCGATCCCCGTATAAATAAGGACGCTTCGTACATCAGTAAATAAGCTAACGCGCCAACAAGAGTCTCTGCGTATTCATCCGCCAATGCTTCTCGGAAAGGATTAACTCACAAATGTTAAGATCATAATCAAAAGTTAGTTTACTTTCTATCTTCTGCTAATCGTTGAACACGGTAGGTTTTTTATTAATTGGAAAAATCGAACTCCGATAAGACATAATCTCCTCCTTTGACACTTTCCATTCTTCTAATCATTCTCAGGCCTTCATCGAAAGATTTATGAGCCCGCATAAACGACATTAAAGTGGCGACCGAGGAGTGGCGATTAGTAACCTAACCTAATAGTATACAGCAAATATGGTATGCGTTATTAATAATAAAATGAAAAGGCAATCCACCAACATGCTGATTATATCAGCGATATTAGACACTGTATGAAGAATTCGTGCCACTTTAAAAACGAGCTATTTATTTTTATCACACGCGGTATAAGAGCGCGACCGCAATGGCAAGCGATAAAAGAGAACGAGCGTAAGCTGTGATGCATGTACACACGCGCGCATTCAAAGAGCCACGCAAATATCAGCTAAATTAGCTGGTCGATAATCAATACGGGTCACTTCACGACAAGGCTGTTCAGCGTTCGTGCGTGTGTGCGTGCAAATGTGACGATTGAACACAAGTCCAGTTGCGTGACTAAACATCACGACGGTTTGTAGAGCGAACTTTCCCGGTCTACAAGCGGACCAAAGCATACGTGGGTGATTCTAAACAATTATGCAAAGTTAATGAGAAAGCGTCGATTACGGTTGCATTCACAGAATCGGAACAATTGCCCGATAATGTATTCTATCAATGTGAAACCATGCGCGATCAAATTGTCGGTGCATTGTACACATATGACAAAAAAAAGATATATTTTCAAATAAGAAAATAATTAGTTAATAAAATAAAGCTACTCTGTACAAGAAAAAAAAAAAGTGTAAAGAAATATGTATATTGTAGCTTCCAGAATAACGGGTTAACAATTTCACGCTATCTGAATGCATAACATCCAACTTTTATATTATCCGCGTATATCGTGAGAAAATAAACTCGGATTGTCCGTAATCGCGAGTAATTGCAAGCGTGACGCGAAGCTGATAAAAAAAAAAAGAAAGCGAGAAGAAAACATCTAAACGACCGACCGCGGTAATTACGCTGAATCAACAACCGTCGTTAATCGCATATCGAGTGGAATTACTTTCGTTAATCTAACCGGGGAGCGGATACATCGCGCCCGCAGAAAATCCGAGATAATTCCGCGCACACGATATCCGGATCGTAATTCGTCGTGCTATTTTTTTTTCTTCTTTTTTTTTTTTTGCTTTCACTTTGAGGATCGTGCGCTCGTTCGGCGTAAAAAGCGCTGCTCGCTGAAAATCCAACTATCTATTGATAGATAATTAATTTTTCGCTCGGCGCAGAATGTAGCGGTATCACGTCGAATGCCCACTTCATTTATCGCTCATAGCTGGATAACGGAGGAACCGCCTGGGAATCGTCGAAAGAGAAAATGAAGGAACATGAGGGACGGAGGGAGGGCAGTAACGTATTATTACTCGACGTTCGCTAAAAATCTCGTATTGATAAATGGCTAATTTTTCATGCAAAGCATTGGCGGCGATGAAAAATAGCGACATCACTCAAACGTCCACATCATTTTATCGACCATGTGAGTGAGACAATTTTATAATTCTAATCAACATTGTTACTCTGATAAAAGTAATAGCAAATATAAATTTAAATAGGAATATATATATATAATGACTACGATATATTTACATATATAAAATTGCGAGCACGAGTATTGATGTTTTGCATAAATACGCATACGACAAATGCATTATTGGTTTAGTGTGTTAAATAGATGCACAACTTTCAATGCCACCTAAATACTTCAACTATTTTAGCATTACACAAATACAGTGTGATAATATGCGAGCGATTGCGGTGGTATCAAGGATAGCAAATTCATATAAATGTACAGCACGGTAAGAGATAGTAATATCATACAAATATGAAAAGAAAGAAAAGAACTGTTTGTAACACGAGCCTTTTTGCGCCTCTAACAGCATAAAATAGAAAATATGATGAAAAATTTGTATATAAAAATATCAAAAGTAAAAATAGTACATCAAATTTCCATCCAGAGTCTCTACTTTTAGAATCACACGTTTAGATTCGTATCAAAATAATTTTATCCAGTTTTAGTAGTGATAACTTGATTGCAGACAAGTCGATAATATCGTGACGTTTAAAATGTTACAATGAATCGATTCAAACGCTCGAAGAGAACACTCGGCATCGAAATGTCATTGCGATTTCGCTTGAATAATAAATAAAGCAGTCCGCTATCTCACGATATCGAAATGAGAATCAAAGAAAGAAGAAGAGAAAGCCGATAAATGAGAGTGAATAAATACGAAGGCACGCACACATGATTGCGGAACGATCGAGTGCGATATGCCGAAATAGCTAACTCGCAGTGCCAATATTTACCCCGAATGTCCAATAAAAAAGTCGCACCCGCGCAATTAATGATGTTATGTTACGTTAATAAAGGTTAGCGCGATTCCCTCGGGCGAGCATGGGAGGGATGGAATTGCGAACGCGGTTATCGCGCGATTCCCCCCCCCCCCTCCTGCCCCTCTATTCCCCGTTCTCCTCACATCGTCGTCGTTTTTAATTTCCTCGTGCCGCGTTATATAAGCATCGAGCAGTTAATTCGCACGTTTTTCCGAAACGAGCCATCCGAGCCTCCCAATCGATACGCGGCGATCGCGCGTATACGAGGAAAAAAAAAAAAATTAGCGGATGTTCCAAGTGATTGCACGCTATCGGCGGCAGCCGCTTTGCAGATTCTCTTTTTCCGTTCGATAAAACTGACTATGTAATACGCGATTTCTTGGTATCTTATCAGCTGGTTTCTTTTAAAATGCTCCAAACACAGTAAACGATTACATTCAATGTGGATTATACTTTATGAATCTTTATAAGATACTGTGCATACAAATTTGAAAAAAAAAATTGCTTGTCTTGTAAGAGAACATTAATGTTAAAACATTTCTTGATTTTTTTCTTAATATACCTCAGTATACGATATAATTGCTCATTATATTAGAAAACACTTGTTAAAGATGTATCTTTTAACATTATTTTAATATATTTAAATAAAATATTAATATTCTTTGCGATTAAGCAATCTACGATTCATCGAACGATTTAAAAGTAGAAAGGAACAGTATATCGCGCGCACACGTGTATTGGGCTATTCTCCCCTCCCCCTTGAACGCAGATCACGGGACGCGGGATGATGCAATTGCGTTCCATTTTCAACACATTGAAATTATATGATGACGAATGCGCCAACAAGGCGAAAGGGCGAAGTGCAGCGAGGTGGTGAAGGAAATTTCCGACACTCGGTGGGGTGTCGGGTGCGCGGCTTTGCGGTGAGCGAGTTAAGTTTGCGCGCTCGTTTCCTGCGTGCACCTCTCCCTCCTTTCATCCCACGTCTTCTACCATCGTGCTAAAGAACATATCGCGCGAAAAGCCAATCCTGGAAACTGCAACGCGGTACACAACTTCTTGCGAGTGCGCACGCCAAAGTAAAAACCGGATTAATTTAATCGAGCACGTTTTTCCGATGGAGCGTTATCCAAGTGCCACTTGCGAGACTGCAATTAAATCACGCTATGAATTTTACCCGTAAGTAAAGTCGCCTATAGTTAAGTCGCATAATTAAAAACAACGTTGGTATTTATATATTTGTCGCGCGCGCGAATCGCCTGTGGCGTAAAATATGCAAAGATATGCTTTTCGACTTTATAATAACATGTCGCGAGATAAAAAAAGAGCCCGACGAGATAGGAAATCCGCCATCGTTGAGATAAATTTTTTTATACAATCGATAGTTGCTCGAAAGACATTACGTTCACGTTTTTTTTTTTTTTTTTTTTTTTTTTTTTTTTTTTTTTTTTTCAAGTGTTTATAAATCGAATACAAACTTCGAGGATGTAATCTTATTATATATGTTTTGACAAATACGAAATTATGTTTAAATGTGATGGCTGTAAATAGGAATAAAATAAACACATGATGGTGTTGAAAATACATTATTCGAGTCTGCCTGTTCCAATCTCGCTTCATTTAGATTTTCGGAATCTTTTATACGGTTAGTAGGAACGTTGGAGATACGGGATCGAAATAATTCAACATTGATCCTCCGTTAGAGCCTAATCGCGTATTCTCGATACATGGATCTATCCTTGTGCGCGATGCTCTGCACGCGCGACACGATCTCGACATCACGTGCACATTAAACGTGCATCGCGTGTTAACGGGTGTCGCGTGAATGGCATTCATCACGTCGACAATTGTCCCGACTCGCGACTGCGCTCACCGCACCTCAGGCTTTCACCACTGTTTTTAACGTAATCGCATGACGTTGACATGCCTCTAAATCAGAAGCGATTAATAATTAAAATATCCCTAATAATTTTTTAATTAAATTTAATTTCTTCTAAATAATTGTTTAAACACTCTTAATTAACAAATATCGACATATCAATTAATATTAGTCTGTAGGTAAGAAATTCTTTTCAGCGCTTTCCACACGTTTAACGGCCGATTTCTCTCCAGAGACAAGGATATATTAAATCTAACATAAAAAGATTGGAAAAAAGGTTTGATAAAAAAACAAACATATCGTTCTGTGAAATACCTGGATAATAGTAAGGGTGTCCAGCGTGCGAAGGGTGCACGAGAGGATGCGGCGCTCGGAAGTCCATTTTGGCGGTTAGTTTGTAACCGAGAGATGCCACACAAGGAGCAAATACGCGGATACACGCTGACGTTGCGGAGGAAGCTATACCGAGACTACAATTGCGACGCGACGACTTTCCTTCGCGAAGCAGCGTGCACGATCGCGAAGCATCTTTCGCCTCTCAATCTTTTACGCCGTCCGTTTCTTTCGCGGATCGGTCGGCTTCACAATCAATATGCACGTAACACCATACACTTTAAACACTCTCAAATTTACGCGAGGTTAGATTAATCTTCCGTCGTACTTAACGAACGTTCGTCCCCCATATATAGAGAGACATATCGAGCGATATCGGCATTGTTCGATACGCGCGGAAACAACAATCCTTTCCGGAGCGATACCGATCGGCGAGTTGATCACCGTTCGACGCGCATTCTTGCGGGTGCGCTCCGAATGCTCCGATTCTCGTCTCCTCTTGTCACGCGTGATTTACGACCTCGGGCCTCGGGCCTCGGATCCGCAGGCGCCCCCGTTCTACTAGGCACTAGGCACGCAATCGCGCGCACGCGCCGTTGCTCGCGTACGCACACGCGCGATGTCGGAAAGGCAAGCGCGTTAACAGACGCGTCGATGCATTGAGTCGAAGCACCTTCGTCGTCCACCTTTCGACCTTGCGACACGCGGCGACGTTCACACCGCGAACGCGCGCTTCTTCTCACCGCACTCCCCCACACACGAGACTACCGTCGGAGTCGGCAGATGCGGTGGAGGGTAGGGAGGGGAGGGGAGACGGGATGGGAGAGAGAGAAAGAGAACACGTATGCGTCTGCACACTCGGGAAAGAGAAAGAGAGAGAGAGAGAGAGAGAGAGAACGACGGCACAGCCCGCGCACTAATCACCACTTAATTGACCGAGACTATGATGCGGTGGAGGGTAGGGAGGGGAGGGGAGGGGAGACGGGATGGGAGAGAGAGAGAGAGAACACGTATGCGTCTGCACACTCGGGAAAGAGAAAGAGAGAGAGAGAGAGAGAGAGAGAACGACGGCACAGCCCGCGCACTAATCACCACTTAATTGACCGAGACTAACGCGGCAGATCGTGCCATTACGACTAATTGACTGAACGTTGCCGCCAGACGGCGAGGAAGATGTATTTACACGCGCGCGTCTTTCACCTTTCACCGCGATAGAGTGAGGCACGCGCGGAGTGGATATCCGACGATCCGACAATCCGACACTCCGACACCGCGATGGCAAGAGAGAAAGAGAACTCTCTTTTGAATCAACGATCTTGTTCGTGCGGCGCGTGCGCTTCGTTTACACGTAGACCGCCCGTCTACGCGAGAGAAAATCCATCGCTAAACGAAACGCAAGTCCCCCGCCGGCACACGTTCGTTATTACACACATAAACGCGCTCTTCTCTCTCACTCTCTCACGTGGCACACGGAACGATCGCCACGACAACGCGAGACGACGACGGCTGGTACGAGACTGAAGAGCCGAGCAGCGGCGGCCGGCGGCGAACCCGTCGTCGCCTTTCGTCCATCTTCGTGCGTTTCCGCCGCGCTCTCGCTCATCCATCCCCAATCCCCACACCTACGGCTGATGATAGAAGGTTCGCCGCGCGCTTCGACCAAGATCGAATTGATGATAGAGAGAATAGGACCGATCTCTCTCTCTCTCTCTCTCTTTCTCTCGCTCTCTCATTTTTGGCGAGAGCGACGAACCGTCATACGTTATTACATGCATCTTTGCGAATCGCAGCGCCGATGAGTTTCTCTCGATCAGTTTATCATTTTCGCTTCAATCACGTAACGCCCGAGATGCATCAAGTCTCGTATAATTCTTTCTCTTTTGTTTTATGGTGCGGGAAAAGGGGGGGAGGCTCCATAATCGGATATCGGATACAGAGAACGACGATAAACGCGGGGATATTTCGCATAGTTTTACATAAATAGCAGTTTAATTTACAGATTAATTTACAGTTGAGGCTTGTGCTGTTTTTCTTTTCTATTCATTTCGAATACAAAACTGGATTGCTTATGCGTTGAAATTTATGTACATATTGTAATAAAATTTTTTATATACATGTAAATTGAAATTTTATATAAATTACTAGCATGTTTTTTTTTTTTAAATCTGAGCCTTGTTTAATAAAAGTTTCGATTAAGTATATACAAGTTGTATTAAAACAATACATTTCGATGTAATAGTAAAAATGATTTAGGAGCAACATAGAGAGATATGTAAACAACGATCGCTATATGACGCCACAAATAAATAAATAAATGATTCTCAACATGATGTTAATCTGTATATGTACCTTAGTTCTAAGAATGCGTATCAGCTTTATTTCGCCCTACAACGAGTAGCAATAACGCGATACTTGCGCGATCGGATAAACATGTTACGTTTCCTATCTTTATTGCCCCGCGGACTTGCCATAAATTGTAAATACAGATCATTTGTAAAATTCTTCTCTCCATCGCGAGAAGTTAGATAAGCGAAATATAATCGGTGCATCGAGCCCAGCTCATCCTACTCGAAAGTTTAATATAATTCCCATGCCCACCCACGTTAACGGAGAAGACCATCTTACCTACACAGAAAAGAGATATATGTCCCGAAACTACAGAGCTAAACGTTTCTCACAAAATGTTGAAGAGAAAAAGCGGTCCGGCATTCATTTCGTGGGCCCCGAGAGCCTGTCCCTATGTCCCGCTCCTTTCCATTCTTTTCGTCTTACGCAACCAACCGCCTCGAGCTAAACGTCAGAGACTAGGGAGAAGAGCGGTTTTTCGTTCTCTCTCTTCTTTCATTGCCTCTTTCCTCCCTTTTCCTTCTCGCTCCGTCTCACTCGCTCGCTCTTTCTGGACCATCTGGCGCTGAAGCGGCACGCGCTGTTCAACCAGCACAAGCCGCCCCCTCCTCTTTTTCCTCCTCTCAAGCGTCGCGATCGCTCTCTCTATCACGTTTACCCCTCGTATCCTCCCCTCCAAGCCAAAGTCTGAAATCCAACCACTCTGCACTCTGTCGAGGTTCTGCTCGCGCCACCAACGCCACCGTCATCCTCTCCCTCACCCTCTCTCAATGCCGCCATCCTCACCATCACCACTACCACTGCCACTGCCGTCGCCGTCGTCGTCGTTACCGCCGCCACCGCCACTGCCACCGCCACCACCGCCACCACCGCCACCACCGCCGCCGCCGCCGACGCCGCCGACACCGCCACTTCACCCGGAAACCCGAACGTTAAGGGGATCGAAACGATGTAAACGCGAGAGGCGGGTAGAGAGAGAGAGAGTAACGGAAGCAAAAGCCTGACGCAGATAGAACGATTACGAAGTCGGTAGCAGCTTCCTAAATAATTCGCGCCCTTCCTTCGTCACTTTGACACACGCGCGTATCTGTGCCGTCTATATCCGTCACGCCGCTGCTTGTGTAATTTGAATTCCGCGAAGCGAGACAACTCGACAAACTCGGTCAACGACATCCGCGCGACTCGATGCACCATTATTCGTTTGACATACGACATCGAAATCATCCCGACTTGTATAATTTTGCTGGTACACGTGCTATTAAAAGAACTATTAAATAGCTTACTGAGAATCTTATTTTTTTCATTGTTATATTGCCCAAAGAGAAAGAAAGAAAGAGAGAGAGAGAGAGCTCTATAAACATCTATCATTGTGTGTACAAGAAATATCATTAGTTGCTTAATTAAACGAGACAATTTTATATACATGATATTTCCCCGAGACTGTTTTTTGATCGTGACGCAATCACAAGAATTGTTTTATCGATATACGTAAACGCATGATTAAGATAAATTTCGCAATTTTACATTGCAGAATGTCAGTACATCATGTATTTTGTCAGAAAATATTTACGACTTTTTCTCTCTCGAATATTTAATTACGAGGTCGAGACTGCTATTTGCTCGGATGAAGGTAATTTAGCTTTTCGTAAAACGCGCTTTTAATGGACATTACTCGGAAAGATCAGAATCCTCTTCGATTGCGATGCAAGTTGCACAAGTCATCATCAAGCCGTGAAACAATCGTGAAATTCTCGTAATCTATACAATATAAATACAAGTATATAATAATATCTCCACGTAAAATCATATGTGCGATCATCTTACGGCTATATGTTACGCGAAATTTTGTGCTTAGCAGACGAAAGAAAACGCTAAAAATAACAAAAACACTCAAAACTATTATATTCTCAATTTATTTTGCGTAATTTCTTTATATATCTCGCTAAAAAGACGCATTACATATAAAGCCCCGAAATTAAGGACATTGTATATATCTTCCTCATTATTATCGCCCGATATTTACGCGAAAATGTTTATTCGTCGTTACGTAATGATTCATCAAGATTATCTTAGCCGTGCAATTTACAGTAGCTATTAGCCAACACACACAATTGCATTACCGATCATCGATCTATTTCGACCCGAAGGCCGAAATTACCGATACGCTAATTCTTGTAAACGGGTAATTAACTTCGCGTCGCGGCCTGCCATCGACAAAATACGTTCCCGCAATAATATCCTCTGCATGTTGCATGCACTACATTTTGCGTATCCGCGACGTGCAATTAATTCCCCCTTTCACGAGGAACATTCTCGCAGCTATTGTAACGGCAATCCAATAAACTGATGTGACCATTAAAATTGATCGTTAAGCCGATAACAACGTGCCGTACCACTTTTTCAAAGTACTCACGTGTTTTAAAAGCAGTGCCGAGTGATCATATCGGCATATAAGTCTCAATTTTCAAGAATTAAAATAATTTTCTTCGCGGTAGCAACAAGTAAAAGGGTCGCAATGATCGTTATTCACAGATGGCGACATATAATAGCCAATATATTCTACTACGTGTTTGGAATTATGTACAAAAAAGTGCACTCGAATCAAAAATTGATTATTACGTCAGTAGAGAAAACCTAATGATTTACTATGGAAATTTATAATTTAATATGTATTGCGCGAAACATCAGGTTGAAATGTGAGATATTTCAAAAGCATTTTACCACCGTCTCTACACATCGTTTGCAAATGTCACAGAAAGGCACTTTGTACATTTGCGAACGCTTACTGCGTTAATTGCATCGTAGTTGATAATTAACTATTAACGAATACGCTATATTGATGTCGAAAACAGTATTATCCTCGTATCGATTTACCGATATTATAGCTTCAGCCAAACGCAAGGAAGAAAATAATTAGAAAGTCCTTTTTTCTTCATATCGGTAAATGTGTTTCACGCAATCTCGCAATATCAATCTAAAATAATTGTCGAGAACGAAGAAAGAACTTGAGCTGACAATGAAAACTACACATATCGATCCCAACATCATCTATAGTGTGTCTAAGACTCTAGGCGCAACAAGTCTCTGTTAACGCTTGAAAAAATTTTACGTATTGAATGCGTCTAAAAAGAATATGTGTTTATTTATTACGATTATGCTAATAATTCTTTATGCATTTATATTATTTAACAAATTGCATTCTTGTAATTGATACCTGCATATAAGCGAATCAAAAATAAAATTAAGCATCGCATTAGCATTATTTAAACTTTAGAGCCATTATATATGTATATATCTTATTAGTTACAAATGGTACAGTATTAATCTCGAATATTTTAAAAGCATAATTTAAAAGATTATTGCAATCTTGATGATTGTCTTTTTGTTTTTGAGTAAAAACGGCAATATAGAAATTTTTTCCAACAGATTAAATATTAAATCTTCTATAATTTCTACATAATCGATCAATAAATCGTCGATTGAACTATCGTATAAAGTAGTTGTCAATGATAATCGGTCTTCGTTTGGCTGCGTGTGCGAATTCGAAGAAAGTGAAACAAGTTCGTCCGGAGCAACCGACCGAGTCTCTAAGTGTACAACATTGTCATTCGCGACGTGTAATTTGTTGCAAGTGCAACTCGCATGAAACAGCTTCTCGCAAGGAGCAACACGGCAATGAATGCTGACGGCAGTTGTCGTGGTAGTTTGCACAAGTGTTTCGCAGACAGAACAGCGTTCCATAGTTGATGATCAATTAGCCTGTAAGCCGACACAATTCGCATACGATGTTTGTCACGCAGTAACGAATATCTTCGATATATCTGTTGCTCGTCCACAGTTATATTGCCACAAGAGAGCACGAAACGGTTGATGTGTTCAACAATGTCGGTACACTAGTGGTCGAGGACAGTGAACGATATTTATGGCTTCCTCGGAATTTTTGACGCGGAAGAATCGGATTATGCGACATACGTAGGTGGTAGGCATCGCGATAGAGTACCGATGTGTTTGACAATCGCGTATCAGAATGACTGACAATCAATCTCGAAGAGAATGTACGTCTGTCACGAATACGACTTGGAGATGGACTGACAGCTAGCGCGAATAAAGAAAAAGAGAAAAATAGAAATAAAGATCTCAAAGCCTATAGGTCTGTTCTTCATAGCTCAAGGATGCATTAGTTCAGAGTTTATCTTTCTCCTCCCAATCTGTGGAGAGAAAAAGATAAACTCTGAAGTAGAGCAGCCATAATTCACAGTTATAAAGAATAGATCTTTAGATTCTATATCATAGATTTTACTATTATATATTGTGTAATAATTTTAGTAATAAGTAATAAATTGCACCAAAAATGTGAAATAAAACTAAAATAAAAAGGAATTATCCCTGCATTTTTCACAACGAGCCTATTAAACTCGGCTGTTTCTTATTACTTCAATTGCGTCAATAGCGTTATTTTCTGAACTCCTTGACAGCAATACCTTTCCATGCATAACTGACTATCATATAAACGCAACAGTTTCGCGGTACTCGTGACATTTTACTCAGCTCAATTAGGCATTTCATTTAAAATGTAAAAAAAAAAAAAAAAAAAAAAAAGTCGGGACCGTATCATCGCTCACTCCAGAGAAAGAGTAGCAAAAAAAGCGGGTACTGGAGGCAGTGCGCCCATATAGGGCCCACGCGACAGCCCACAAAACGACGAGTTAGGCTTACGAGGCAGACAGCCCAACAACCGACTGTCTGTCGGGCAAAATCAATACGTGGCGGCGACAGGGAACTTCCCCTCGCCCCTTCCTTTCATCCCAGACTACCACCCGACTATCCTCTTCCACCTCCATTCTCTACGCCTCCGACCCTCTTCTGCTCCCTCGTATCCTTTTTCGGGATGCCGCTCACTTTTTCTCTCGCTCCTCTGCCGAACAAACGCACCATCCCCGTACACCCGCCACCTCGTCGACTCCCATTCATAACCACCCTCTCTACCGTTCTCTCTCCATTATAGCGCGTCGACATTCTTTACCGGGTTAATAAGTTGTATTATTTTCATCGCACTCGAAAGAACTCGATTTTGCATATAAAGTATCTCGAACCTTTGCACTTAATTCGCATATAATCAAGAGAACTATGACAACACCACCCAATTATCCCATCTTTTTCACAAACTTCGTATTTTATTAAAAAAGTTCTCCAATATATATATAAACGTACAATTAAAATATTTCATTAAAAAAAAGAGAGAAAGAGATGTGTATCTGATTATTTTCAAATTTATATTCTCAAATTCTTTTATTTGATTAATTACCCCACTGCTAAATTCCTTGTAATTTTTACATATAATTTATTATAAATTCCCGCGCATAAAAGTATAACTACAAATAAATAGCAATATATTAATAACAGTAAAAAGAACATGACTCCACGAAAAAAATCATTTGTCAAGCGCGTAGATTTTGACAGACGAATCGAAGTAAAAAAAGAAATGATCGTACAAGCCGAAAACAGAAAGAAGGAAAGTAAAAGGAAACTAACTGGAAGGAGAGTTTATTCAAGCTGTAGAGTCGCTTACCAATGCTGCCGAGAGCGCTTCTATTTTGCAAGGTAGTCGTCAGTGGTTAATTATTAATACGCGCCAAACCAGAAGCGTATTCTCCGTTAAGAGAGCTCGTTGAGAGCAACACTTCGCTACATGAATTTGTGGCATTTGCTCGCGAGGCGTCTATAAATGCAGGTTTAGCGCCGTAAATATCCGATTAAACTGCTCGCGAAACCCGACATCACCCGAATTGAATTTAACCCTTTCGAAAATAATTTATCTTTAAAAATATGTGTGTATGTGTATAGTTTCCATATTAGTTCCATACCGGAAGTTAATTACTTACGGTATATAGTTCTATATAATATACTGTGTAACATATATAGTCAATAATTAAAATAATAAAGTTTAAATTACTAAAAACTTGATTGTATAAACATTACTCCATTTCGAAATTTTTTAAATCTCTATATGTTAATAAGTAATAAATATTGAATAAATTATAAGTAATAAAT
>NW_021850553.1:1773171-1799264 GCF_003651465.1 Formica exsecta
TTGAATAAATTATAAGTAATAAATATTTATTTTAATAGATAAATGCATAAATATATAAAATTTTTAATAAATAAATTTTAAGCTAACATTCTCTGTTAAAGTAGAGTAGTAGAGAGTTAATTTAAAATTAATTAAAACATAAGAGATTTTGTTTTCCATCGTTTTTTTTTCTATCTTACTGGTTAAGTAATGGATACAAATTAATGAAGGAGTATGCGACACTATTCCACTAAGTAATACCTGAAAAAGTCGTTAACTCGGTCGCGCCTTGACACCAATTTCGCGAAACAACGAGGGATAGATAGGTACAGAAGTGAAATTGAGTCTTTTGGCCGCATGCCTAACTAGAACAGCAATGAGTACGTCCACGATGCCCCCCCCCCCGGTTA
This sequence comes from Formica exsecta, assembly GCF_003651465.1. Lineage (NCBI taxonomy): Eukaryota > Metazoa > Arthropoda > Insecta > Hymenoptera > Formicidae > Formica > Formica exsecta. The sequence goes on from NW_021850553.1 coordinate 1,773,561, forward strand.
TCAAAGGACAAGGAACACGAGAGGCCGAGTCGTCGGTGACATTGATATCGATTTTAGCAGAAAGATTATAGCGACAGCACGGATAGACACACGCTTTGGCGAATATCTTCTTTCGCTTATTACTCTTAGCAAGTAAGAGAGAACGAAAAGGGTCGCGGGTGGATGTTGTATACGCAGACAAACGGGACGAGAGGGCTGACATCTCGCCCTACGTTTACCATAAAGAGGGTGGGTGAGCGAGAACGAATCGAGGAGAATAGAGGATAGAATAACGGGCGTGTTGACCAAAAACGATGGGGCTGGCTCTCTAATTCGAATTTAGGTGTTGGGTGGGTTGGCAAGTGGGCGCAATGCGGTGTCACGCTGCGGGCGTTTGCTCTTTCTCCTTCAGTTCCTCTCTGACCCGCCACCCCTCCTCACCGACTTGTATGCCGCACTTCACCTCTCTGCACTTTAACCCCCTTACTCCATCAGCAAGTTCCTCGCCCGCTAAGCCCTCCGCTAAGTCCTACCCGACACTTCGAGAGAACCACCCCCGTTACCCTCTAAGCCAGATCGACCGACCTTAATCGACCTCCTGATCTCGACGATCGTATTATACCTACCCATCTATCCGTATTTTCCTTCCTCGTTCTTACGAGGAGGGCGCGACACTTTTGCAGTCATTTCAACGACTTCTATGTTTTTTTATTTCTTTTTCAAAACTTTTCCAGTCATGGCAATTGCCTGCTACCATAATTTATTGACGCAAATTTCTATCACGGATTTAATTATTCTTATGATATATTGCGATACTTAAAAAATTGCAGTTTAATCAAAATTAGACGAAACGGATTGCCTTCGGAATAAAATTAAATAACTTTACGCCATCTGAAAATTGACTGTGCTTTCTCTCTTTGGAAGAATTCTCAAAGAATTTCAAACATTTTAATCAATAATTTTTGACTATTTAAAATAATCTTTAAAATCTCTGCAAAAAGATAGTGTCCAATTAAATTTCAATGAAGAAATATTAATTCCAGTTTTTGCTCAGCTCACAAAATCCATTGTTTCCATTATTTTTTAAAATGTATAAAAATTTGAAATGTTAAATTATAAATGATAGTCATGAAGTTTGAATAAAAGCCATAATTTTTCTATATACAATATAGGTCATCTTCAACAACGCCGAGTGATATCATTTGATTATACACATTTGCCTTAATGCAAAAGTTTTGTGAAACGCAAGTTTAAAATGAATTAATCTTTTATCAAGAATAATTTTCCGGATATTATGATGGCGCTAATATTTTAACCCCCGTACGCAGTATCCGGAGTTACACAAGTTTATAATAACGCTAAACCGTTTAGTAAATATGTTAATCAGCACGATTCCGCAGTACTTTCGATATAAAAGTAATATATCTCTGTTTTTATGCCCGACAAAATCATATAAAAGCAAATTCGTAAATGGAGCGTTAAAAGCCGAGATCTTTCTATTTCTCAATAAATTTTCTTTGTCAAGTATCTCTATTTCTTACAGATTCAGGAAATTTGCAAGACACAAGAAATCTTAATATTTTTAAAGAAACATTGATGCAAAATTGATTAAAAAACTCGTAAATAAAAAAAAGACATGTTTAGAATATTGAAATATTATGTACAGAAAGATTATTAATATTAACCCTTGCAGGTCACATATTTTTTTTGCTCTGCTCTTGGTCAATATTGGTAGGCTTAAAATGACCCATATGTGACCTCTTTAAGCATTCATTTTTACAAGCTTGTCTTGATCGGATTAAAAATGCACCTTGGACAGTCTGCTCGAGTACAAGTTTATGACTCTTTAATGGCAGGTTTGCACGGTGGTCTCACGCGTCCAACGGCGTAAACACGAAGAGACGTGCCTTCCTCCATACTACAGGGGCGTGTGCACGCCGCCAGTAAGTCAGGACGAAAAAGGAAAAGAACGAAGCAAAAGTGTTACAAGCTAACAGCAACAAAGCCACGAGGGAATCTTTCGCGGCAAGAGAATTTTTTTCCAGCGAATGCAGATGAAGAGTGTCGGCGAATAAAAATATAACAAAAAGCATAGAAATCTTAATATTTTTAAAGAAACATTGATGCAAAATTGATTAAAAAACTCGTAAATAAAAAAAGACATGTTTAGAATATTGAAATATTATGTACAAAAAGATTATTAATATTAACCCTTGCAGGTCACATATTTTTTTTGCTCTGCTCTTGGTCAATATTGGTAGGCTTAAAATGACCCATATGTGACCTCTTTAAGCATTCATTTTTACAAGCTTGTCTTGATCGGATTAAAAATGCACCTTGGACAGTCTGCTTGAGTACAAGTTTATGACTCTTAAATGGCAGGTTTGCACGGTGGTCTCACGCGTCCAACGGCGTAAACACGAAGAGACGTGCCTTCCTCCATACTACAGGGGCGTGTGCACGCCGCCAGTAAGTCAGGACGAAAAAGGAAAAGAACGAAGCAAAAGTGTTACAAGCTAACAGCAACAAAGCCACGAGGGAATCTTTCGCGGCAAGAGAATTTTTTTCCAGCGAATGCAGATGAAGAGTGTCGGCGAATAAAAATATAACAAAAAGCATACCATCGCGAGTACGATATTTTCGCGTTCATTTTTTTTACGTTTTGATATTATAGTAATTTTTAATTGTTTATTTAATCTAACTTACGTAGATTATTTAATTTGATTTTCAAAATAATTTAAAATGTGTAAATATATACACGTGAAAAACGCATTGTTTAAACACAATGAAGTCTGTCATCATATCACTTTAGAATACGCGTAGAAGAAACAGAGTATTGTAAGATTTAATTATGAAGCGTGCGTTTGTGTACGTGTACAAGGAATATACAATATTTGCAAGACCGAGCGATGGTAAAAAACCTTTCATCGAGAAAGATATTTTTCTACTCGTAGCTCGAGATACTATGGGGAAGATTCACGAAAATGATAAAAAAAGATATAAACGAAAAAAAGAAAAAAAAATCAAAAAAAGATAGTGAAAAAAAAACAGCGAAAACTCGTTCGAACCATCGAAACCTATGCTCTCGGGGCAGTTCTCTAACCGTCAGTCTCCTTTTGTCTGTCGGATTTTTAAGAGTACCACTCACGGTTTATCTACTCCACCCCCTACCTTACATCCTACCTTCTGTTCCGCTGAGTCTTTGTACAAATATGTGCATGTGTAATATATATATATATATATATATATATACACACACAAACCATGTGTGTGTATGCGTGCACGCGTGTGCGCACATACACATACAATAAAATGTTTTCAGCGTGCGAAGAAGCATGACGCACGAGGCTTCGCCGTCCGTCTCAACACGATAAGATATCAATCTTCGCTTTATTAACCGAATTTCGTTTTAAAGTAAAAATTAATATTTACAATAGATTCACGGAATGCAAGCTTAACTATTACGAAATTAATTAAATCCCGAAATTCTACTTGTGCGATTGCAATTTTTGCTTTTTATAAAGATTACGATATACAATCAACTTGTGCATTTAGCTTTTATAAGAGAAAGTTTTCGGTCAACTCGGTATTATCTAACAGAAGTGCTTTTACTATTGAAGAAAACACTTCCTGACATGTTTTCGTTGATCGTTTAATTAACAAGTACTCTCGGAATGCATTACCATACAATCTCAGATGAAAAAAGTTTAAAATTCGCCAGGTTTACTTGTAGAGAGAGAAATGCTTCAAGCGTTAAATATTTTACTTAAATATATTGTGAAATATAACATTGTCATTCTTATTTCATTTTTTCCTCTCGATTGAAGATTAAAAAACATTGAAAATATTTTCCATATATCGCGTACAATACTAAAATTTGCATAGTTAATGCATTTCATTTGAGATTCAATTATTACTCACCTTGTTCCTTCTCCGGAATTTTTGCGGGTGCCTTTTTGTCTGGTGCCTTTGGTGAGCAGTTCTTTCGCGCCGGCCTTACAGTTAATGTCGGTGGAACCTGTCAGAAATAAATAGATATACAGCTGTAGTAACCTGTTTCCGTTGACGCATAACAAACTTGATCGTTTATTATGCGCTTGTTACATCATTCATTAATAAATAATGTATACTGACCACTTTCTCGGATCTTTCGCCGGACGGTAACCTAGCTATGGCCGCATCAGGACTATCCTCAGGCGGTGGAGGTTGCACAATCCAATTGTATTCTCGCTTTTCAACTGGAAGGCCCCATCTCTCGTACTCGAGGCTCTGTGTGCGCAAGGTCTCATAACAATCCAAGCAGACAACCGCGAAATCGCCGTTTTCCAGCAACAGACTTTTTTCCGGCTGCCTGTGATACCTTAGAAACGGAAAATCTTTCACTGGCAACGCCCGTACCCGTTTTCTGTACGTCGTAATGCCGCAGACGTAACAGCAATAATCATGGGTGTTATATTGGCGCTCGGCGGCATTCACTTGCTGACCACTGGAAAGAGATTCGTATCGACGCCACTGCGCCAGCAGTGAATGATAACAAAACGTGCAGACCAGAGCGGAGCCGTCCTCGCGTAGCTGTTCGGCATTCGGCGGTGACTGATGACGTAAGAGTTCTGGGAAGAATGGCGCATTTCGACCCTGAGGACGACCATACAGGACTCTAGCAAGAGTCAAGTCGCTGTGTAAACCACACAGGAAGCAATATATCGAGCTACTCGATGTGCCTGGATTGCTTCCAAATGTTCGATCCGAACTAGAACTCGGTGGTGTAGCGATTGACCGATTCACATCACCATTTGGATGTGGACTAGGAATATCGTACCTAGAATTTAACAACAGATATCACAAAGATAATAAATATGTTACATTAATTTTCTTAATATAATATCCAAAAATTTCTAAAAGTACAATAAAAATAATTTTTTTATTATTTAATACATGGGTTAATCGAAGAGAATCGTACAATTGTCATCTTCTACATGAATATTAAATCAGAGATCTATCACACACACACACACACACACACACACACATCATTTTACTCTACGCGCAAAAAACTTCTCACTTCACTATTAACTTGCATAATATATGCAAATCGGTTAAGAATAATGGCTAATGTAATTCGCGGTGAACTAACCTGCGGCGTTCTAAAGGAACCCGTTCAGCATCCATACTTTCCCATTGTTGTGCAAGATGATTCACACAGTGACTACATGCTAATACCCTGCCATGGCTATCCATGCAGGCGTTTTCAGACGTACGTGCCATTCCTCTCAAGCAAGGAAAATGCATAGCATGTGAATTCATTCCTTCTGGGCTTGTAGATAACCTGATAATAACAATAAAAGTTAGAATATTATATATCGCAATAAGAACATTTTTATTTGTTTTAGATTATTGTCTTTTTGGCGATAGATATAAGTATTTATATAAAATTCTTACCACTCCATATGAGTACGAGGATATAATCTCTCACAAATATAGCACCTATAATTTTGGCCAAGCGCGACGGTACCGTTTTCCGCGGGACCGTTACTGGGTGAATTTCGTTGCCCAGCCATGGGAGCTTTTACGGTGGTACTGCTTCGTTGCTTATTTGCAGCAACCGCCGATTTGTTCAAGTCGTATGGCTTAAAGCGAATATCGCTGCCAGCAGAATTAGCTGGAGATTTCGCAACAGCGGGCCGTGGTGAAGTACCTGCAATGAGAAATGTATAAACCCTTTAGACGATAAACGACGAAATAAACTCGTATAAATATTCTTTGAGATTAATGGAGATTAACCTTGTTGCCGAAAATAAAGTCATTTTACTCTACGCGCAAAAAACTTCTCACTTCACTATTAACTTGCATAATATATGCAAATCGGTTAAGAATAATGGCTAATGTAATTCGCGGTGAACTAACCTGCGGCGTTCTAAAGGAACCCGTTCAGCATCCATACTTTCCCATTGTTGTGCAAGATGATTCACACAGTGACTACATGCTAATACCCTGCCATGGCTATCCATGCAGGCGTTTTCAGACGTACGTGCCATTCCTCTCAAGCAAGGAAAATGCATAGCATGTGAATTCATTCCTTCTGGGCTTGTAGATAACCTGATAATAACAATAAAAGTTAGAATATTATATATCGCAATAAGAACATTTTTATTTGTTTTGGATTATTGTCTTTTTGGCGATAGATATAAGTATTTATATAAAATTCTTACCACTCCATATGAGTACGAGGATATAATCTCTCACAAATATAGCACCTATAATTTTGGCCAAGCGCGACGGTACCGTTTTCCGCGGGACCGTTACTGGGTGAATTTCGTTGCCCAGCCATGGGAGCTTTTACGGTGGTACTGCTTCGTTGCTTATTTGCAGCAACCGCCGATTTGTTCAAGTCGTATGGCTTAAAGCGAATATCGCTGCCAGCAGAATTAGCTGGAGATTTCGCAACAGCGGGCCGTGGTGAAGTACCTGCAATGAGAAATGTATAAACCCTTTAGACGATAAACGACGAAATAAACTCGTATAAATATTCTTTGAGATTAATGGAGATTAACCTTGTTGCCGAAAATCCACATTCTGCCCGGTTGGCTGTGCCTCGTGGTTTTCTCCGACATGCATTTGCTGCTTATGCGGAATAGCTCTATAACAAATGGAGCAAACCTGCACCATTCCCTGAGGACTAATAGGACTAGCTCCTAGAGGAGGTCTCAGAGAATAAATATAAGGAAAGTACGCCTCCTTCTCGGGATTAGGACAGCAATATAGTAGTCTAATACTGGATGAAGGGTACTCGAGAGCGCAAGTGTAGCAAATAAACGTGGTTGTATCCATTGTAGGTGCTTGCCGCTTGCGAAGCGTATAATTTCTATCACCATGCGGTACTCCCTGCCGCGTGTAAGCTTTCCATTGTAATAAAAGATGATTCTGGCACGCTGAGCAAGCCTAAGAAAAAAACCAATGTATAAATCGTTATGCAAAAATTTAAAAATAAATAATTGACAAATACGGCAACAAGAAAATATACCTGCACTCGACCGGCACTGTCCATAGGTCGACTTCTGCTCGGCCTGGGATGAAGCATCAGTGATGGAAAGAATGGCGGAGGACTGGAAGAAGGGTGCGGCGGGTTTGGCAGTGGCTTCGCAGCGATGTGACTGAGAGATCCTCTCTTGAATTCGTCCCCGCACACATAACAGACTTCAGTGACAGAGTTCTTATCCGGCATCGATAAATCTAGAATGTCTGTGCCGACGCTGGACGACGATCCGCCGCTATAGATAGCTGCAATTGCAATGTCAAACAATCGGTTATGTCGATCGTTCATTGTCGATGAACGCTCTATGGTACGTGTCGTGGCATAAAATCCGTGAACGCGCAATGCAACTGACCACCCTAGCTGTCCCGAGAATCTTACACATGTCTTCGACATTATCATCATTGCGCTGCACGTGGCCCATTTAGAGCCTGCATTTTTTGCGAGTTTATCGCCACGATATATCCACGAACACGAACAAGTTGAGTTAGTTTCAACGACGAATACAGTGTTTCAATAGCTTCATTCCAAACGACCTGCTTATCTGTCGGGGCATACGCTGACTAATGAATATCAGATCGGGCGGATCGAAATTGTTGAGGTCACCAAAGCTCAATACTCTGCGAGTGCGCGGAGCGCGGGAGGAAAATCGCCTGTAATCGCTATTTAGATCAAAAGTGCGCGTTAAATGAATCGGACTGATTCTTTGCCACGACTTCGACATACTTCTTATCTACACAAAACTGTTTTAACCTTTACTTTTAAATGTTTACATTAGTGCACGAAAGGACTAAGGCCAGCGTAAATAGCGACCCGATTCGTATATTTACCGCGTATACATTCTAAACCGAGATAACATATAATAACGGTGAAAAACAATTTTGTACTCCTATCAGATAGCGCTTGGTGATTTCATGTCCAAGTTATTTTGCCGAGTGTACACTTTGGACATGCTTTAAGTATTAGGCGCGTTAAAATGCTCCAATACAATTTTTGCTACATCTTTTTTATTCTCTATGCTATAATAGATGATATTTTATCTAAATATGTATGTATATATGTGTGTATGTATATACATTGCCAATGACAATATCGCATAGTGTTCAATAAATAGATATAAAATAGATATAGACATATACAAAATGTCAATATATAGTCGAATAAATCTATATACTATTTCCATAATCTGTATATATTTTTTACTTCATTTACATTTATTAACTAGAAATTATTTCGACACATTAGTTATACCATAATTTACTATATATCCCATGAATGAACAATACATTTTTTAATTTTTTGGAAATTAAAAATAAAGACAAATAGGTTGATTTCCCATATAAAGATCCAATTACATTTGCCGATTTAATCATTGGCAAATTTTTGATATATTTGTCTTTGTCTTTTTCTTCTCTCTCTGTCTGTCTGTCTCTCTCTCTCTCTCTCTCTCTCTCTCTCTCTCTCTCTCTCTGTGTGTATGTGTGTGCGCGCGCGCATACTTGTTCTTTGTACATATCTTTTTTTAAACTTTGATACTTATACTGATGCAACAATATTATTACCCAAAAAATAATTCATTAAAAAAATACTAGATAAGAATTTATTAAAAAAATATAAAAAAATACAAAAGGAAAGTAAACAATAGTGAATAAAACGGAATATATACAAAATTTGATATATGCGTTGCTTTTTTTGAGTTTCAAATATGAATTAGTGTGAAATGGATACAAAAATTAATTATCAACCTGAAGGTTGTGGTGGTAAGGTGGGTTGTGGTGCAGGTGAGCTTCTAGGTGCATGTCTCAGATCCAACGCCGCCTCGTTGGATATTCTAACATCCTCGACAGATTGTCGTGGGCTTTGCAACCTTTGGTGAGGTGACTGCAATCTGTGATGAGGAGATTCCATTGTGAGCCTCGTTTGTTCCAAGTGCCTGTGCGTTTCCGCTGTATTAGAATGCGGCCTCGGTAACTCGATTGAATTCGACGGTGGTCTCGTTTGCTCGACTCTCGGCGAAGGTGAATTTGGCGGTAATCGCGGTGAGATACCAACCGGTCGGTTCTCTTGTCTGAGCTGCGGCGCCTGATCGTTTGTCAAGCCCAAAACCTGGGCGGCGTATTCGCCCTGAAGTGCCATCTCCGCACCTGTGAACGAGCCGCCGTCGCATCTCTTTAACCAATAAATTCGCTGACTGTGCGGCCTAGCCTCTCGCTCGTAACTTTCCCATTGTTGCAACAACAGAATGTAACAGAGATTGCATGCTTTGACAGCACCGCTTCTGGCACCCTCGCCGCGATAGCCACTCGGCGGCTCGTGTGATTCAAGAAACGGAAAATAGGGCTCGTTGGGTGCACCGCCCGGGCTTGGTTTTACTCGTAACCAGTGCTGCTCGCTGTGGCCCACAGCACCACAGACAAAGCAGATTCTCGCTCCCCCACCGTCCTCGACGGGCGGATTGGGCTGCGGATTTGCGAGCGATTGCCCCTCAAGTCCCGGCTCATTCTTCACATATAATTTGCCCTCCATTATGTCAGGAAACCATTGGATCTCTTCTTAACGCCCTCTTATATCTTTGTATTTGGCACGCATGTACGATCAGAAATCACAGTGACCGATAGAGCTTCTATTTCTTATGTATATCTGAAAATATAGAATAAATTTGTAACTAAATTGTACAGTATATATCTGGTTCAGATATAGCACATGCATGCTCTCTCTTTCTCTTTCTCACTCACTCATGTCTATTTGTATTATTGTTTATTGATTAATATAATTAAGAAATATATAATGTACTTTTTTATATATTTGAAGTTCAACCACATACAATTGCATCGAGCATATATTTTTCAAGTTAGTGGCCACAAAAATATTGTTTGAAAGCGATTCTTTTAGGACACCTCATTGTATGCAAAATTATTTGGGTGCAGCTGCGACCTCATTTCATAGTAGATGTGCAGAAATCGCTCAATATATATGGGTAATAATAGCAAATTCGCATAGCATTATTGCTGTATTTAAAATTCATGAAATATTCATTCTTGATAACATTACAATTTCTGAAACCAACTATGCTTTTTAAATATAACTACTGTTTTGACTAACAAATTATGCAGAGTGTTGGATAAATTTTAATGCAACCAATGAAAAAGTGGCAATTCTCTGTGGAAAAAAGCAAGTAAAAATGTAAAAAATAAATCTTTTTAAGTCAATGTTGTAGAACTATATACGCAGTTGTATTTGTCAATCGTATCACGCGTCACTGGGCAATGTGCATATATGTATTACTTGATAATAAATTATAATTATTCTATATTACAATTGTGAAGACATCATTCTAAAAGTAAATTCTGCGATTGTCCAAACGTACAATGCCTGCGATACCCCAGTTGTCTAATTCATCGTCACACAGCATATAAACACAAAGTAGTAATGTGTGTGCGAAAGCTTAAACAGCTGGTAAACAGCCTAGTTTCACAATATGAAAACAATCAGCAGATGCATTTAAAAGAATCAGAGCATTGACATATCGAGCATTTATAAATTCGGGACAGTATCGCGACGCGATGCATTTAGACAATCGTAGGCATGCGGTATATTTTTGGAGCATCGCTACATCGAGCGATTTACCGAGACCGACCAGAGATTAACTTTTCGGTACATCGGTAAGCATGCAGCGTTAAGGGGCCAGCGTTTAAGGAGGAGTGTGTCATTCGCGCATTCTGGAATGACAGAATGGAAGGGAAGCGGGGAAAGGGAATGAGAATGCGGGCGAAACGCACGTAGGCGAGCATTTTCCGACAGCGATGACGGCGATGAATTTATCGCTGTTGAGGCCGCCCCAATGACAGCGGGACGATACGTTCGCCGCGAGAATCGACGAAATAATCGTATCGTCATCAACTGGCATTCGGACTCGGACTCGGACTCGGACACAATGGTGGTGCGCTTGCTCGCCGCAAACTGCTCGCCCAGCGAGTTACGCTACCGTCTTCGGCGATCGACGACGCAACGCGCCCGTTGGGAACGGCATCGGGATTATTATCTCGATTAGTTTGGCGTGCGCGGAACTCGTCGCTTCAAGATTTTTCGGAAGAACGAGAAGTAGGTACAAGGAAAAGACTCGCGACTCGCGACTCGCCGATCCCGACGGGCAATCTCTCGCTCTCGCTCTCGCTCTCGCACGCACTCTCGCCACTACCGAAATTACGCAGAGCCGATCGGCACACGCGCCACGAAGATGGACATTGTTTCCCCACAAGACACTCACGTTTTCACAGTTCGGCAGGGCTGGCCACAACATCGCGTCGATATTTGGTGCTGCTGTCCCGGCGGCTGCCGCGGCTCGCTAGGACAAAAGCGGGACTCTCTTATCGCGAGCCCTAGTCCCTGCCATACGTGCTCCAACAGCTCGAGCAGCGCACGGTGCCGCGGGGTGTCACCTTCGTCGTCACACTGCCGGCCATCCCGTTCATATTTACACGCACTACTGTCCGATATCGGCCCGAACGACACCACCCGAACACGTATGTTTCACTGTCGCGCCTGTGATTGCGAAGTAACGACGGAACCGTTACGGGCGACTAGGAAAAATACATTTTCCGATGGCACAGCACCCACGACTTCGCCCTCACTTCGCCGCCATGTTGCAAAATCGCCGATCCGCCGTCCCGTCATGCCACGCAGCTTCGTCATATTACAGCGCCACCGCAATGGCCAATGAGAGCGCGCGGCGCATGCGCATCGACGCTTGCCCGCAACCGAATTGCCGCCAACGACGATCCACCGCAGAGTTTGAACTCGACCATCGCCGAAGCTCTTCCCTCGTCAAATGTGCCATTATTTTCAGTAAAACTAAAGGTCAGTGTAATTTAAAATCGCGCCTAGATCGATACTAAATTTATTACAGTTACGCTGCTAACTATAATGTCGTCCTTTTGACCAAAAATAAACAAATTGTAATACCAGTTTTTCTATAATATAAAAATGTGAGTGAAATCTCTTAAATCTTTTGTTTTACTCTATGCTTATCTATACTAATGATTGTTATTGTTAAATATTGATGAATCGTCACAAATCGTTAAAAAAAATTTACGTAAGGATAATGAAGTCTCAGCCACATATAAAACTCGTATTTAAACCTTTGAAAAAAAAAGTAATACATGAACGGCAGTTTCGATTCGAATGTAATTGAATATATATAATCTGAATATTAAATGTATGTAACTATAAACAACTCTTTTTATTAATTAATATATATACTAATAGAAAAGAGAGATAGATAAATTATATTGAAATGGAACAAAAATATTATTCACGACTTTTTACAATTTAACGTTTTTCGTTATTATTACTTGTCTATCTTTCTCTCCGATTGATTATTAATAATGCAAATCACAAAGAATTTTTTATTTAATATTGCAAGAAGATTGATTGCTACATTGAATTATGATATTATTTCTTAACATAAATATATCTATATATTGTTATTGTTTATATTTATATTGTTTATATTGTTTTTATATGTTGTGCATGTATATTTGAATGATTAAGCACTTTCAAATGGCTATGTGTATTTATTTTCCTGATAAAATTTCTCAATTTATAAATTTTATGATTGTGATAATAATAATAATAATAATACATTACTTTTTTTTTCAGAAACTGCAATGTATCAACCAGGTCCGTGGTGTCAACAGCAACATGGAACTGCCAGAAAGATTCCGGTTCTTACTTTTGCGCAACACAAGTAAGTGAAAAAAAATATTCAATTTCAAGATCTCAACAATATTTATACCGGCAATTACTTTAAAAGTAGACAAAAATATATTGTTTAAGAAAATAAAATTAGGATAGGATTGGGCTCAAATAAGAAAGAATTCGACTTTCGATGTTTCACAGTATTTAATCAACAAGTTGGAACATCGTATTGAATGCTAAAATTTACGTCTCATAAGTTGTGATATTTTCATATGTACGCGCGCACATTTCCACTTTTTCCACTGGGTGGAATTCTGATATAATACTAAAAAATAATTGGAAATACTTTAAAAATACTCTTTGCAAATGATAACTTTTAGAAATACTCTCTCTTTCTCTTTCGCTCTCTCTCTTTCTCTCTCGAATCACTTTTGTCTCTATCATATAGATCTATTAGCTACAATATTTAAAATTTTTTTCCTTATATATTTTATACAGAGATTTAAAATCACAAGAAAATTATTATTCATAATGCATAATAATGTTATTGTTGTTGTCATTATTAGTAATCTTACATTTATCAACACACAGTAGTGGTATTAAAAGTTATTTTGTTTTTCATATTCGCAATTGCGGACCACTATTTTTCAAAGAATATAATTATAATTATGCTCGTTTTCACAACGATTACGCAACAATAGGCTCACAATTTTACAACAGATATATTTTATCTTGTCTGTGTGACAACAGTAGCCTATTACAAGATTGCATTGAATTGCATTAAATACACGGTTTAGGCTTCGATTTTATGCACGTGTTAATATCTAAAAAAAATATAAAATAAAATAATTCACTCCAAGCAATACACTGATCTTGCAAATACAGTGTAGCCTCGCTATCATATTAATGCACTATATCTAGAGATGTTACAAAGTGTTTTATAATAAGAAATACTAAACGACGACTACACTGTGATTCAAGAAGAGTTTCTCTCTTGAAAAGCATTAAACATAGCAGCATATAAATACACTCTATTATTTCTTCTTATAAATAATTATAACTAATTGTAGGTTTATTTTGCATTGATGAATGACTATAATGATCTCTTCTCATTATTTTCTCATTTTTTATATTATCTTTTCTCTCTCTCTCTCTCTCATTCTTTCGTTCATTCTATATTTTTATCACACATACAAAGTTTATAGAATGCTATTGGTAAATGTTATAAATAATATTTTAGAGGCTGATCATATTGCTAACGTCAAATTTTCAGTTAGCGAGAATAAAAAAAGTCAATATCTCTAATTTTAGCTGGTTTTACACAATTTAAACGAAGAGACAAGCTATTTTTGTGCAGGAATAGCTTGTCTTTGTATTTTCTTAGATATAAAATGCTGTTGACTTTTTACTGCGCGATTTATCTTTTAACAAAGCACAGACAATTAAGTCGTTTTACTTTTATTATGAGTTACTGACATACGCACATAGTATGTTAAATCAGATTTGACATTTAGTGAACTCATGACTTTTACTCACTTGACCCTAATGCTGTGGGTTATCTCGTCTCTTATGTACATATATAAACAGATATTATGGTAATAAAGTTTCCTCTTTGCATAAAATGCTTCAATTAAAAAAAGTAGGATACTATTCGCAGGAAATTCGCTTTAAAATAATAATTCTGCAATGATTAAATTTAGTTTCTACTTGTTCCACTATGATAAAAATAGATCCACAATACATATCTAAATATGATGTCCGTATCGTGTTGCCTTTATCATTACAATCTACATTAAAGTGATAAACATTCCAAGTCCGTTATAAGTTGCACGCCTAAATATCGTAATTAATATACATATATATATTCACATGATTCCAATTTTACTTTATCAAAACATTAGAAGTGATTTTATTGTAGCAGTTGTTTTGTGTAAACGATATCGCATATGCATAATGAATAACGAATGTTGTAGTAAAAAATATACTGGGTCATTGATTCCGATAAAAGTTTTGACCCAAGCAACCTGCGAGTATTATCTAGACCAGAGGTAAACGTACGACCAAATAAAACTATATCTATCTAAGAGGAACAAAGCATCGATCATGAAATAACAAGAGGAAAGTATTGGTCCGATCATCAGTTAAAAATAAAAATTCACAAAGTGCTTTTGGATCTTGTATAATATAGATCACATATTTCTTGATACTCGTTGGCAGCATTGTCTTGTAGATCCATGCTGCTAATAGCACTTTTCGGTCGCTCGAATAAAGAGATTATTTTCAACATCATCACAAATATCTGGACAATGATGTAATCCCATGATTCTTTCATTGGATCTATCTACAATATCCTTGTATCCCTTGTATCTTTCCAACAATGTCATCTTCAATCACAGTACCATTATTTCTCAAGTGCAGTATTTTCAGACTCTTCGTTCTGTATTTGTTAGTCATCAACAAGAAAGAGATCAGTTTAAAAACCTATTACTACATATTTCTTTGGCTAGAGAACCAAAAAAGAGAATTTTCCTTAGTAATTTTTACCGAAAGAACAATCTAAAATTAAGAAACATGTGTGAAAGAAATTCTCGTAATAATTTGAAATTACGGAATAATGACATCGATAATGCAACATTAAGTGCATTTAATTATTTTGTTGATAATGATAAAATCTGCAAAAAGATAAATAAAAACAAAATAATTACAGTGATCTTATGAGTGCGCATGGTATATCGGTGCTTTTTTCTATAAATTAAATGGATAAATGAAAAATTTAAGTAGGAGAGAAACACTGACGAATAATGTCAAACGTATAACGATAAAATTGCATATATCTGAAGCAGTCGCGCAAAATAAAGATTTCGATAATCGAATTCGCGAAATCGACGAAACACCAACGTCGAAAATCACTCGATGGATAAATAGAAGAGCGCTTCACTCTCTCGCATATATCTTAATTAATACGCCCTTCCTGCGCGGCAAGTAACAATCCTGAAGAATTTTTCAAACGAGCTGAATCGACGTTTGACTCGACACTCTCAAATGTTACTGTTCATCGACGCTTCGCTGTCCAAGATTCGTTCTTTTATCTCCTCCGGCTTGTCGAATACAGGCTCGATTGTCTCCGACAACAGCTTCGAATTGTGTTTATCGATGTGCGTCAGCTCGATCGGGAGGTATATCGTTCGGCAATAGTCAATATCGGCCCGGCATAATGGGCAACGCTCGCAGCGACGGGCGCAATCCAAACAAGCCACAGCGTGTCCGCAGGGAAACAAGGCGGTGTCTAGGCTTCGATCCATGCAGATCCGGCACAGCATAGCGTCCAGTAATCTTGCTAAACATTCCCGAGATTCCTGAAATTTCGCCGAACGTTATATACAAATTGTCTCTGGATTATATGTCCCATTAAACCGTTCAGAATAACGATAATACCGCGATTATCAGGCGAGATGGCTGAATTTATCGCTCACCTTGCACTTGGGATTTTCGCATTCGCCACAGGCGTGGTTTTCGAGAATCTCATTCTCCTCCGGCAAAGCTATGGTCGCGGCCTCGCAATAAAGCGCACGCCGTGCATTGTCATAAACCTCCCGACAAGTCCTGCGTATATCGAACACGTACTTCTTACCCAGAGTCGAATCTTCATTGAAAATGGAAATTATTGTCCCCTGAAAAAAGCAATGACAATTATATCGTAGCTTGACTCGCAGTCATAAGATTATTGTAATTATTTTTTTGCGTAGAACTTTATACAAAAAGTTTTTAGATATGTATATGGATATTGTATTCTCTCTTAAAATTCTATGATACCAATGAAAGAATATATAGTATTATATTTCAAAATAAAAAATCAGAATAAAAAGGTATCACACATATTCAAGAATATTTTTTATATATACATATCGAGATATACAAAGAGACATAATATTTTCATTGGTATTTTTGCGAAATCACAAAAATTTTACTTTTACACATATAATATGTATATAGTCTGCATCAGTGTAAACAAAATTTGCACCAGATACCTTTAAATCACGGATAAATTGCGCGGTGACTGCACTTCTAACTGTTTCGCAGCTGTAAAATGCATGTTTCTCGGTGATCGCTCTATAAAGTCCACTGGCGGACTGGCTTGAGTCTAATTTAAAGTCCAACGACGTCTCTTCACCATCAAGCGAGAGGTAAACCAAATGAAACATTCGCCGTTGTGATGTAGCACTTTGTATAGCTGTATATGGTATGCTGTAATGTAATACATAATACATCACAATAGATTGAACCATGCGGTAAAGTAAAATTTTAATACTAATCTCCTTCTATATAATGGATGAGGCAAAAACTTGGTAAAATTTATGATATTATCATATGTAAATATTTTCTATGAATTATTTTTACACCTATATACATAGAAATGTTACAACTTTATTATTTTATATTAAACGCTAATTATGATAATGAAGAGTTTAATAAAACTGTGTCTGTGTGTGTGTCTGTGTGTGTGTCTGTGTGTATCTGTATGTGAACAATCGTCTTGACGGATGGTATAGCGTACAACTGCTAATACGTACCGTCTCCTACCGCCGACAAGCGACATTAAAATTGTCCTGCGATTTCGCGTTAATAAACACAAAGTTTAGCAATACAATATTGGTTGAATTGATTAATCAATGCATAAAGGAGTAACGGCGCAGCTCAATTTGATGTTTTTTACGATAAAAGAACATAGCTTAACAAAATATGCATGATCCGATAAACTATTAAAACTTACAATTAGTTACATTGCATTTCTTTTTTAAATATTTAAAAAAGAAACACAAACAGAAAAAATATAATTTTCTTTTGTTATAAATACAAAAATTTTCTTTTTTCTAAATTTCAAATATAGGTATATGAATGTATAATTTTTACTTTTGCGTTTCTTCGCCCTGATTGCGATAGACCGTAATGCCGTGTGGACCAACGCCGATCATAGAAACTCCGTTGTATCCAAATTTACTATGAAACATTTCCTGCCCGAACATGTCGAGATTTGATATTTCTTTCAAGAGCCAATATTCAGCAGTCGAAGCTTTCATTCCCTAAAAATTCATATTATATATCTCTATCAT
This sequence comes from Formica exsecta, assembly GCF_003651465.1. Classification (NCBI taxonomy): domain Eukaryota; kingdom Metazoa; phylum Arthropoda; class Insecta; order Hymenoptera; family Formicidae; genus Formica; species Formica exsecta. The sequence goes on from NW_021850553.1 coordinate 1,791,378, forward strand.
ATATTAGGTCTGATATATTTCATGCAACAATATTTAGTCATCAAATCGAAAAAAAAAAAATCACTCAAAATTTAATCTAGAAAATACATCATATCTGCATAAACACAATCACTCTCGAAAAAATATCGTGTTTTTTTTTATTAAAAGCAATCGTACATATTAAAACCAAATGAAAAAATCCAATTCAATCTCGCAGTGTTCTCTAAAAAAATAGGAGGATAAAAAACTTTATTAATTAACGAGAGAACGAGAAGGAATAATGTGTATTATATATACATATTTATCGAAATAAAATAATACATATATATAATAGCATCTATGTGACTAATTAAATTATAATTAATACTTGTCAAGACGCTCGCACCTTGATTTCTCTGTGTTGCTGAACTATCCGAAGTAAAAAATCTTGAGGTTTTGGCTCACACGGTTCCGCGGGTTGTATATGACAGCATTGAGAGTAAAGTGCATGCGGCGGTGATAGCGCATCATAATCACCACTATCGGCTTGCGCAATCAGCGCTACTAGACGGGCCACGGAACTCCAATCTGATACCTTTAATTTACCATCGACCAGCTCGAGGCGGGAATGCAAGTAGAACTGATGCCTGCAATTAGAAAGAGAGAGAGAGAGAGATGAGTGGTCGGATGTATTCACAGGGAGTTATTAATTGCAATTAGTTCAATTTCACGGTAGAGATAGGTGAATGCAAGGTGGGCCAGCCGTGCTAATATACGATACTCAGACTAAAGTAAGATTGATTACCTTCCCGTTCTCAGAGCACATTGTTTTAAGGTTTCTCTGTTCTCAACTAAGTTAAACAATACAGCAATGCAATAATACAGAAATGATTAACGATCGCGTTTGTAGCGGTGAAAAATACGTTCATGATTTAATTGTACGCAACGTTTATAGATACTGTACTAATTGTGAAAGATTGTCTCATTCACCTGTTTGTGACGTCTTATAAATCACTGCTTCAAAATAACATTTAGTCAAAATTGACATGTAAATATCTATATTTACGTTTTACATTTTTAACAAATCTTAAATGTAGATTAAAAAGAAGCTTTGACATTTTTATTTTCGCTAAATTTCTGAAAAAATTAAATGATTTATGCAGTACCATGATTCGATTCCACGACTTTCCGTTTACATACATATAATATGAAAAATACTGAATGTGTGCGACTAGAAAAGGGCAACTCTTCAAAAGAAGTTTTCTCCAAGAGCTGCTTTTGCATACTCCTTCAAATGTACAATACATTTTGCAATAAATATGTTGCTATCAGAGGAGTGGAATTATGCGCCGAGAACAGATTCGGATAGCTTGCTCGCAAAGTACTAGAATACGATAAAGAACTGCATTGGAATATATCGCGCTCTGTATCATTTTTCACGGTTTTGCAAGCCGTTCTATTCTCCTTTAATTCTCTCTCGACGATATTCCGTCGTGAAGATAAATAATCATCAGCAGCATCGAGAAAATCACATGTTTGCATACCATTAATGACAAATATTTTGGCACACTGAACACAAACAATTTATTGTCTATACTTTTATCCATAAGAATAATAATATTGATCGTCGTTTCAACTATACGTGACACTCATAGAGCGTGAATTATCATCGACTATTAGCTCCATATCGAATGGTAAAAAACGAGAAACATGTTATATTCTCGAGTTATTTTAAGTAGTTGACTCGCATCATCCTTGACGAAGAATTCCAATTTTAATCGAGAGTAAATTGGGTCGAAGCGACCGATAATCTATATTGGTCGAGTCGACGATAGTCTATATCAACAAACTTGAAGGAAATATCGATGATTGAAGATTTTCAACGAGTTTCCCAAACATCATCTATATCGACGAAACAAATTTTTTGGTTTGTCTAACGAGACTAATATTTCGTTTTGAAAATTTTCGAATCTTGATATTTTTTTCTTAAGGAAATTATCAGAAAAATGTTCAAGAAAGATATGAAAGAGAGAAATCGTGTTAACATCAAACAGTTATTATTTAAGAAATTAAAATACGGTCGTAATTTTGTGTAATCTGCGTCTGAACCGCCAGAATCTTTTCAACTTTATAATTGTCAAATCTTGAAACATTTTGTTCGAGAATCACCATCCCGGAATTCTAAGTACATTGATTTTTTTCCACCATAAAACTTCCATCGCTCCGTGCGCGAATAAAAAAAAAAAAAAAACAATATGCGAACAATCTCGCCATTCTCGCGGAGGAAACCAATATCGCCCGCGAATTTCGGTGAAATCCGCATGGCAAGAACCAAGAACTCAATGACATTTGTCACTGTGAGAGAGATATCGAGAGATTATGCCTAAACTTCTGAAAGAGGAGAAAAGTTGGGAGAACACAAACTTATTTAACAATACAAGACTTATTGATAACCGCGCGTGAAAATCATCGCCAAAAGATCGAACTCTTATACGGTCGAAGATTTGCGCGGAGACAAAGAACGATGTTTCCAGTAATTTTCAAATTGAGATTATACAATTTGGCCGGCCTGATGAACTTCTTGTAATATTCGAATCAAAATTACTTTCTCAAATTACGGATTATTACGAACCTAAATAATTTTATCAGACAATTGCAAGATGATATCTTATTCTCGTGATAATGAAATAATCAGAATAATTAATCTAACTAAGTTTATTTAATCCGCATTTAATTTACAGAGAGAGTTAATGAATAATTAAGCAAAGTTTGTACTTTATAGAGAGAGAGAGAGAGAGAGAGAGAGAGAGAGAGAGAGAGAGAGAGAGAGAGAGAGTGTTTATATATATATAAAACGGAATGACATGAAATACTGAAAATGCTTCGCAAAATGCTTGCGTTTGCTCTCCCCGACCTTTCATCGATTCGTTCTTATTTGCGCCTCATGTCGAGCCGACAGACAGAAAGAGAGAGAGAGAGAGAGAGAGAGAGAGAGAGCGATATTGTATCTATTAATCTAAAATGACATTGACTTTTTAATAATGCTCACTCATCGTCAGTGTTACATATTATTCTGATCTCCTATTCTGATTATTAACTTGTTTAATAATTAATTTTATCGTCACATAGTATTTTATATTTTTTCATCTTTCGAAAATTTATTTATTCTAATGAATTAAAACTAAAGCAAATGTGAAAAAAAGCTCATCGAATTATAAACAACGTTTCAAATATCGGATTTTCATGTAACAAAAAAATCCGCCTAAATAAGACATGAATGCTTTTAGAAAGCACTCAAAATATCTGAAATGTAAAATCTTTCGGTAGAATAAGATTTTTTCATCAAGTATCATTAAAGATAGGATGTTTTTCGAAGAATTCAGTATGCGCACGATATATTTTCCAATTCTGTGTTAATGCAATATTTATTATACCACATGCCAAACAAATATTGTACTATGTTTGACAAATATACACGCGTTGCATGAAAAGTTGGGATTGGATTAGTACGAATAAAGTAACTTCGGTAATATTAATAATATCGTTACGTATATAACACGGAACGTCTGGCTAGTGGCATATATTTTATTCATGATATACAGCACTTTCCTATATATATAATTCGGAAATGGAAACAAGGTCGGACCGAGTTCTAAATACGGCATTCCACTCGATTGATTGTGCAAGAAATATTTATATAAATCAATCATATCGAACTAACGCGCATAGTAACTTGTACATCATAAAAAATTGTGAACACACTTGTCATACAAATCCCAAGAAAAAAGTTACAATGTTATTTGAATCAAACATGTGAAGATAATTTTTATTTTGTGTAATTAACGTGTTGTATAAATCTACATAATTAATCTCGTTCAATAAAATGTGCTCTATTAAGGAATAAAATACGAGAATAAATAAATAAAAATCGGTATCATATTACAATTAATACGATATGATTGAATATGTGAGTTCTATATCATAAAATCTAAAAAAATTGTTCACATAATCGTGCATTGCGGACTGTTGACATCGCAAGAAACTACTCAAAGAGTGTGAAAATTTGAACCAACGTTAGCGCTTATAGCGGAATTAGAATCATAGAAAGTACCCGTCCGACTTCCAGCTCTGCATTCACAATATTTTCGAGTAAATAATTCAGAGGTTATTTCCAACGACCCCGGGTAATTCTAAAGTGGCTCAGACTACTGAATCCGTCCCGGCTTCGTCCTCGTGAACGGGGACAGTCGTGAATTAGCTGCCGGCGGCAGATTTCTTAGGGGAACGAACCGCGATGCAATTCGCAGTAAATTAGCATGCGGATTAGCATTTGCATATAATGCTAGTGCTGCATGTGGCGTGTCACCTACGACATTAGCTAGCCACATTGTAAATGAGTCAACACTAGATCCGACAAGCCGTGAATTTCAAAAGGGTATACGCAGCCTGCAGCTGCCCAGATTTCCACCAGAGAATAACGCGGCAAAGAGAATCGGCTTTGGGAGCGACCATAGAGACGGCTTTAAAGTGACCGCAAGGCGATCCTTGCAAAATAGTTTAAATTAGGATTAATAATTTTGAGGGGCAGAAGAACAAGAAAGAAGGACATTATAGGATACATACGCGCGCTTTTAACCGTCGCATCCGTAATAAATGCACGAATTACGAAGTACCTGTCGGAAGAATTCTCAAGTACAAGGGCTGTCCATAAAGAAACCGAACTTTCAAAAAAATGCCCCCATGCGTTGACATGAGGCCATCTATCTTGTGGCACTGTGTAGTAGGATTCTTTAGCAACTTTCTCACATCACGAACATGAGACTATCGTTCTTAATTTACATTTTATAGTGGTTGAATGAGGTTGTGTTCGGCGTTCGTGGCGATTTTCTAGACGTGGCGATTCTTTTTTTTTTTTATGCGTTACTTTGTGATGCATTTTTCAACATATTTTTCCTATTATAATCTAATATTTATGCAAAGGAAAGGGGAGAGGTGATAGCCTTTCAGCATGCTTAAAAATTTTTTAAAACCACCAAAGCAATCTTACTTATAGATGTAAAAAGTATATTTCTCACTGCTTTCTTCCGCTTTTGGTTTTCAAACTACAACTTATTTTTTTTTTCTTCTTCTAAATAAATCGTAAATTTTAGAGCAGAAATGCAGAAACGTTTGGCAGCCCGTTTAGCACGATGAAAAAGGAAAAAACATTTTTTTCACTTTCTGTTTTCCTCAACTTTTGTGTTTTCAAATCGCTTCTTTTTACGCAAGTACCGTAAAAACAGCTTAAAAGTAAAATTCGCGGCAATGTTCGAGAATGTCTTCACGTGTTCATTAATGACTCGGTGGTTAAAAGCCTTGCGGCTGTTCCAATTATGCACACGCACACAATCATGTCTCCTTGTATATATTTATTTAGTCCGCTTTAGTGCTCGCTGCACAATGCTTTAGTTGTACCGTATGGTCTTGCTAGCGATTTTCAGGCACGCCTGCCTCAACGACCACGTACGATTTTGTATTTAATCGGACAGTGCATAATTAATTATTCGCCAAGTCGTAATTAACGAGCAAGCCCTCGAAGCGATTCGCGATTGCTTTTGGTTTTGCGGCTGCAACTCTCTTTTCTGCCTCAACGACAATTTGGTTTCGACGAAGCAGTCCATCGATAAATTTACTTCCATAAGCATAACAGCTGTCGTTTCATATCAACAAGATGAGGTATCGTAAAGAACCGCAAATTTTCAGAGCTTAATATGGTGATTGTTTGGGTATCATATATGTACATGATAGAAATTAATAAAAATTATTTAACACTTGAATGAATTGAATGAATGACTGAAAGAATAGAATTTTATGTGACTCTCTCTCTCTCTCTCGGGCAAATATGTGAGTACATGCACAATAGAATAATCATGTGATGCAATTATTTCGTCTCTTACAATATTTTTACCATGAAGGTAATATACAACCACAATTCTATTCTTAAAATAGACCGTTATCGAAAATATTAAGGATCAATGAATCAAAATCGATATTATATTTTGATTTATTCTATGAGAATTTGGTATTATATAAGATATTAAGTTTTTCGTATTTATCGGAATTTTAGTTTTTGTTTTAAATTCTTAATGTTCTTAATATTTATCGTAAAGAGAGAAAACAATAATAAAAATCAAGAAACGTTTAAAAATCTACACGGACATCTATGTCATCGCACGTATATACAATTATATAATTGACGCGGTATATAATTGACTTTGTTTGTTCTTCGTTACTTTGTAACGAGAGAACATAATTTTCTTTTTAAGTCCATCCATGTTACGACGTGACAAGCGCAAGATAGGAAATCGCGTTAACTCGCGAGTAATTAATCCTCGTCGAATTACGTTCGATAATTAAAGTTCAGAATCAGGTAATCCGCCTATACTCGTGACCGGTACTTTCTTTCCGTGTCGATTGATCTGTAGTATATCGCGTCGGCCGCGCGCGCGCGTATTTCACAGCGCGAATTCGCTTATTATCGAAGATCGAGATTAATGGAATCCCGTTTCGACGTTGCCGAGGCAGCTACATATCTTCTCTCGAGAAGCACCAGGATTTTCCCGATCGTGAAAATGATGATCTGTCGATGCACCCGTTAAATTTTCTATCAATGTTGCGCACCGTGATTTAATAATGAAATTTACATGTTGATTCGCTGCAGATATACTTGATTAATTTGAAATCATAATGTGCGATAATTAAAGCGCGCGCGCGTTTTTTTCTCTCTCTCTCTTTCTTTCTCCTCTTCTCTCTTCTCTTTATCTTACATTTATATATATTATAAATGCATTTATATATTTATATATGTTATTAGATATGAAGAATATAAACATGATAAAATATTATAAATTACGTTTAGTACGATTCAACGATTACGATGAAATGATGGATGATAAGTTCAAAGTTCAAAAGTATATGTTGATTTGAGAGGAGGAGAGAAGTTTTATTTAATATTTTATATTTTTATGTGTGTGTGAAAGGGGAAGATTTTTCGCGGATTTATTTTTATATGTTTAGAATGGAACTTTTGCCAATCAGATTATGATATCCTTGAGGGAATACATAGGAAAACGGCGAGTTACGTGACACTGAATAAAACAAATCTTTGACCTGATAAAGTTCGTGATCCGAGTTACTGCAAAGGTGGATGATGAAAACTTGAGAATCGAGAAAGCTCAGGGGACTGCCTTTTCGTCGATCGCACTTCCATTTGCGTTCGTACAGCGCAACCGAGGGACGAGATATAATTTGTACTGCGTATATAACACGGAAATAATTACGCTTCTTCAAGTTTGCTTCGTCAGTATATTCGCATGTGAATTCGGAAATTATATTTTTTCACGAAATAAACAAATACAAAAAAATGAATAAAATATTATATAATGGAATAAATATATAAGCAAGGACGACAAGCTATACACACATACAACACTGTCAGAAAAAAATTTCATATTTAATTAACAGTTCTTTTTATATCGAGTTGACATTAGCGTTTTTTCTGTTACATATAAAATGTATTTACGTCATACAATTTGATATATAATTTACGAACACGTTAAAGCTAGAATATATATTTTAAATGAATTCATTACGTTACTTGTGCTTGTATAGAGAGAGTGGCTTTTATACATTTGCGTAAATTTGAAAGGTGATATTCATCCACTAAGGAATAATAAAATGTCGTAAAAAAATAATTGAGACAAATAAACACAATGCCACCAGGAGATACAATCTGAATGCTCTAATAAATTTTCCGCGTCTGCGCAGTTTCCCACGGAAAACTTTCCTGTAGGTTTTTTCGCTACGCATGCGATGTGCTTGGCAAATAGCGCGTGTCTTAATGACAAATATTTTAACGATGATAAATTTGATTCTCCTATGAAAAAGAGA
>NW_021850553.1:1799499-1807879 GCF_003651465.1 Formica exsecta
AAAGAGAGAGGAAGAGAAAAATTATTGTATCGATTTAATTTGATTTTTACCGAAATATCACAAATAGTCAAAAATATAGCGAGCTAGTAAATTTATTTATGTATTCATCTTTATCATTCAAATTTATTTTAACAATAAAGTATTCTCGTTTCGTATTCTCATATATTGTTTCTCGATTGACAATGACAATTGTTTCGGAACGATGAAAGATCTTGGATATCATGGGATATCAATGTCAGCTATAAACGAAATCGAAAAATCCTTTCGTTGTAAGAGACGGTAGCTTCAAGTCGAAGGGGATTCCTTTCGGAAATCCAACCGGATCTATCCAACGAATTACTTCCGGTGTACTTGACTGAAGACGAGTTAGCTCAGCGGCGAGTATTCGGATTCTGTTGGTTTGCTAACATCGCGCTGAAATTTCGAATAGCGAATGCGTTGCTGGAGAGAAGGAGGAGAAGGAAGCGGAAGTAAAGGAGGCTGTCTATAACCACTCACTGACGTTTATTCATAAAGTCCGTCGACTGGCGACGGTGCAAACGTCGTCGTCGAATCCTGGTGGTCGAAACTCGAAACTATCCGACAAAATTAAGCTCCGAAACTGCATCGCGAATTCGGCTTTTACCCGTAGAACTTGAAGCGCTTTTCGTGTACTTGGCACTTGGTCTTCCCCGCTGTCGGATCCATTTATTTATTCTATCTGACGCGAGTTTAGCCAGAATGAGCATCTGCGTGTTAAGAGCTTACACGCAATTTCGATCTTCCTCGACTACAGCTACAAAAAGCTCGCAAACGCAATAACAGACTTGTACGATGTAGGACTTTATATTACGGTAAGCGTAGTGGTTTCGAGTTTATTTAATTTCAGATTTGTGTATTCTACGAACTAGATCATAGACTACGTAATAAGATAAACCGTGTAAAAAATATCCCGAAAAAAAAATAATTGAATGTTTGACAGAGATTTCAGACACAAAGTAATTAAATTGTGTGTGTAGTTAATAGTTGTATCTATTAAGTAATTAATAGAGATACAAGTGAAATTTTTTACATTCTCCTTAAACAATTCTTTTCTCTGAATTACATTTTTACGCAATAACAATCTATAAAAAAGTCTATCTCTTGTATGTAACTTCATTCTGTAATATAAAACTAGATATGTGGCTAAAATGCACAGTATATGTTATTTGATTTCTTATTGTCATGTTACGCTCGATTTAAATCTCTAATTTTGCAAACATCTCCGGAATTACGGAAACGGAAATTGTTATTGCTCCCGCTTAATTCGGCCGTGATAGTAACATCTCACACCACAGATCGGAACATTCGGTAGAGTTAAGCAGGTGGACTATTCAACCCCGATACCAGAGAAATGCGAGATCGTTTGATTTTACTGCACAAGTTTTCACAAACTCGGAATTTCGGTCATTCACTGTCATCGTAAGAGACGACTATTAAAAGATATTAAAACGCGATAAATTCTATGATCAAGAATAGTAAGAGCTATTTTCAGCAAGAGCTATCTTCCTTATTGTCCCTGTAGATAAGTCAATAACATTGATCGCGAAACTTAAATTTCTTATTGGAAGGCTAAAATTACAGGATAATTAAGAAAATTAAAAAAATATATATGCATTTTATAAAATAAGCAATCATATGACATGACGAAAAAAAAAAAAATAATTGAAATCACTATTAAACAATAATTATTAATTATTTCTTATACAGCTTGTAAAATATATAACAATACACAATATTTTTCAATAAATATAACAAAATGAGAATTGGTATAAATTATCTATAAATCATATTTTCTTAATATTTTTAATGATTTAACATATATGTGATCTTATACTCATACTCAACAAGCCACAATTATTATAATGTCGACTTTTTGTAAAATAATATTTGTAATTTTACAAAATTACAATTATTTGCTTGAAGTATTTCGGTAATTGCAAATTCCAATGCAATATTTAGTTTATTATTTCAGTTAATAGCATCTACTACAAAGAAGAAAAATGTGCACCTTAATTTATTCGATGTTCAACAGGTTTCAATTTCGACTTATATACGTCTTCCTTTTTTTCTTCATTGTATCACAACATGACATGAAACTTTTAAAAGATCTCCGTTGTATATATATATATATATATATATATATATATATATATATATATTCTAAGAATACTCTTTGTATTCTCTTTTAGAAATTAGATTAAAATATACACATTGCTGTATATATCAAAATTTCAATTCATAAATTATTCGCATCTTAATATTATTTAAGATTTAAGCATTGTTTTAGCATTTATAAAATAAAAAAAAGGATCGGGTTTTTGAATTAATGTTCATGTTTTATCGCGAATGTGTCATAATGCGATCATATTGCAACAGTTTACTCTTGAATAAGGCCTCATAAGGTTTACCGTTACAGCGTTCTTACATTATAATGTGATTACATTACAATATCACACAGAAAAACAAGTGTGTTTTCGCGCAAATAGAAACGTAATACAATTTTGTTACATTTATCTGCAACGTGGAAAAACATTAATTTGTAGCATAAAGGACACAGTTGCAGTGACCATGCGACTCATTATATCGTCGTTTATTCTACACAATTTCCTCCTTCCGCCCATCTACGCTTACATTGCCATGGAATTATGTAGCTGCGCGGCTATTACACTCGGGATCCTTTCATGAGCAATTAAAGGAAATCCCCTTAATCTCAACGGCACGTTCCGGAAAAACTTTAGTGCAGCTACATTTCTCAAGAACTACTTTTCCGCGATATAATGCGGTTCAAAAAGAGGTAGAAGGAAAGAGAGAGGCCATGCTTCGTCGCGGGAGGCTGTAATGCCGTCGGATTACAACGCCAGCGAGCCAGACAGCCCACAGTGAACAAAATCTCGAGAGCGAATGCCCTGTTTTCCATTATAGCGATGTGCGCCCCTGTTCTTCCTCTATTTTCACATTTCCTCCTTTTTAGTCGTCTTCTTCAACTGTAGTTTCCACGCCAGTTTCGGCGAAAACCGAAATACAGCTCAGCTGACATCTGACTGCGCTGTATATTTTTTCCGTCTCCTCCCCGTTGTCTCCTTTCTCTCCCTTGCGTCAGATGCAGAATCAAAGATGAGTTTTCAAGTTGATGATTTTAAAAACTTCTGTGTTGGGCAGGTTTGTGGTCACTTTAAATTAGCTTCGAATTCAATAACTGCCCTCTCGTTATTCTAACTATGGCCAAACTAGCGATATTAATTAGGACAATAAGCCAATTAGAAGAAAATAATTTGCAGGATATCGTAAACTAATTCTTATAGCAAGATGTCTATATTTCATAATTAGAGAATTAAGAATTAATAAAATCAGAAAATTAATTATATAATTATGAGCAAACCTTGTTATTTGTATCCAGTTTTCTTTTTGTTCTTTTTTTTTTGTTTTTATGTATTTGTTTGAATATCTATGTTAACTAACTTATTAAATCATTTTGTTATTATTTCTAAAAGAGAAAGAATTGCTCTTAGATTATATTGTAAAATATAATTTCTAATAATAGAAACACGAAAGTCATCTTTACATTTATTCATAACAATGCTAAACATAACAATTGGCTTAAGATAAATTCTTGTGCCACATTAATGCTACTAAAAATATTTCTATATAACTAATTAACCTAGAAACTAATTATATCCTTTCTCATAAGCTTCCTTTGAAGCTAATCTCTCTCAAAGACGATGCGAGCTGGCAATTCACTCTCCGATGCACAAGTCGATCGTTCTCTTATTTCGCTTTCTTCGTCCTCGCTTTCATAAGCAATTGTCTCCGAGTTCTTTTAGGAATATGACGTAAGAAGAAACGAGAAAAAATATCAAGTATATTATTCTCTCTCTCTTTTTCTCGGCAAGTAAAAAATTTTTAACACAAATTACCGAGGCAAAATACAAGTGTTTAATGGGTCTGCCATGCTCGAGATCGCTCGTAATTAGCTTCGCGGTATTTTAAAAGCATTTGAGAAAAACTTGAGTGAAGCTCGCCCTCTCTCTAGTAGCTTGCTCGAGGGTTATCCTTAATATCAAAAGTTGATTCTTTCACGGTAAGAGCGCGCGCGTAAAATTCTGACTAAGCTTTTACGAGCGCCTCTCAGATTGTAAATCAGATCCGCTATAAATTAGATCAGCGTTTTACAAGACACTTCCGCTCGATTTTTGCCGATTTCCCAAGATCGTAAACGACTACAACGGATAACAATGCCGTCGCGAAATTGATATTCTGCATCTTGAAATTGGACGAAGTTGGAAGCGCGCGAGGAAACGATACAGTCACCGGTAAAACGTGAACGGTGATAAATTACAAGTATATACGCACATACTTCACAGTCGATCGTTGTGCTTGCCGATATTTTCGGCACTAGCAGGTGATTAAACCACCAGAGGCACACGAAGCACGTAAGAAGATCTATGAAAGCATGTTTTTATCTCGGTGACAATATCAATCGAGAATCGCAGTGTTAGTAATACTAACTAGTAGTAACACTATACGCTTCCAATAGAGATCGAAACTCGAATAAATAGCGCAATCATAATTTTGTTCCCTAGCACATTTTTATTTTGTACACACATTATAAAACAAATATAATTTAGGAATGACTCTATTTCATATAGAAAAAGATTAATTTTATACAATATCTTTTATATATCGTTTATAAATATCAAATAGTAAATCAACTTGAAACATTTTCTCGAAATATTTGTTCCTGTAACATGCAATCTTTACAGTATTAAAAATTAGTATTAAATAATTTTCTCTGCAGTATTAAATTTTTGTTAAACAATAAAAGTTTTTAAAAATTTTATTGAAAAAAAATAAAATCTACTTTCTTGTTGATATTTCATCATATATCATTTTTTTCTTCATATTTTATTGTAATGATTGTAAATACATCTTTTTGCTTATAATCTAACTAACAGAATTAAATTTTCAGATAAGTGACAAGGGGCGAACCAACGAGAAACGGAGCGATGACACGAAGACAGTTAATACCTTTACGGATTCAGTTCATCAAGCTGTAAGTTTACAAACCATTACTATTACCATAACTAGTATTTTACATCTTCTCTTCATTCAACTCAAAGCACGACTCGAATCTCTCTTCGTACCAAATGAGTTAATACGGTGGCTATTCTTGGTTCGCGCATATTTCGAATTTAATCTATATCTTCTAGTAAGCACGTTAAAAAAAAATCAACATAAAAAAGGAATTAAAAAAAGAACAAGAGGAACAAAATTTGAATATATTTAATACTTCATATAAAAAATTAGTGAAAATTAATATACGAAATCTCTTTGAATATATATTTTTGGTAGAGAGACATGGTAACCCATTCCCAACGGTTAACGGTCTTACTATTTTTGTTCCTCGCCCGTGAAGTCGTTCACCACGAAAACGATATAGTGTGATGAAGTGCGCGCCATGTAACCCGCGTGTTCGAAAACAATCGATACTTTACCACCAAACTCTTGAAAGTTATACAAAAGCAGCTGTCGCAGAGGGAGAGAGAAAGAGAAAGTCTGCGAACCCCGGCAAAATAAAGTTTCAAAAGCGAGACGAAAATGTTATTTGCTTTAAGTTTAATGTCGCGTAATCGATGCGGCATCTTTGTAGAATCTTGAACGATGATTAAATAATGCTCGAGTTATAAATAAATATATGTAAATTTATTTCGATGACATGCAAAGCGCTTTCTACCCGATTGCTAGCGCAGTAACGGATATTTTAGCTTTCTCTTTCGCAATTTTATTTTATCATTACTATACATATTACGTGTATATCCTTGTCAAAATTTATACAAATTTGGAATAATTCCGGCATTTGAAAGTTTAGTTTCGGCAAATGTGAAATAATAAATTTAAACACAACGCATGGCCAATTAACATACAATATATACTGATACATTCACCAAATTAAACTAAAGTATATTTAAAAAATTATCTCATGATAATATAATACACTTTGTTTAATTCCTTGTCGTGCGTGCGACACATGTTTGAGTTTTTACTCTACTACCCGGCAAGATTGATTTACACAAACGGCTAAGCTCTGAATTATACCATCCTTCGCTAATGAACCTGCCCGGTTGCTTGCGAGTTTCAACACCTTTCGTACACAGCCAGAGACAAATATCTTCCGAGCAGGATGATACTCGGAAATGTACCCCCCATCGCACAGTCGCGCAGCACGCCGTCGTAAATGCATTAACGCGTGAACCAAGCTCTATGTTTTCTTCCTAATAAATCGGAGGCAAGTTGACGTGTAATCAAATTGATTAGGAAAACATATGGCCCTCAGCAAGAAATTTACAATATGAGTTACACATGTAATTATAAAAGAATGCGAGAGTCATTATATATTTCATGATCGTAATAAATTTAATTACAGAAACTGAGGAAATGATACAATTAGGGGAAAGAGAAAGAAAGAGAGAGAGAGAGAGAGAGAGAGAGAGAGTGTGTGTATTTATTTATTTTTAATGAAAATGTGCAGAATTAGAGAATATTATAATTTAATCAAAAATTTTCGTAAGGATTAAGAAATTTTCTTCTCATAATGATTAATATAGTGCTTTTAATATACGAATTGAAATTTAATGGTTTGTTTGCTGCGCAAAATCCATCGAGGTATTTTATTAATTAAGTAATGATTAAATTCTCTTCTTTATTGTTTTCCAACATGAGTAAATCTTCGCGAATATTTATCTTTAACAAATTTCCACGATAGAATTGAAAGGAGATAACATTTCTTGCCAGCGACGAAATATTCCGACGTTGTTAAGCATCAATGGTATTATCGATAGGAAAAATTTTATGACAACGCTTTTTTACATTGTGATAAATTTTGATTTATATTCTTAAAGCAATTCTCTTCTCTCTCAAAATCCATTTCTTGTTTTCTTATCGTCACAATTACGTCTTATGTTATATTGCCATGTAATTTCGTTTCCTTAACGCACGCGTATATATATGACATGTATCATTCCTTCTTCTCTTCTTTTTATCATTCTTTCACTCTTTTGATTTCGTTCTTTCTATCGCACATCTATCTGTTTTCCGGGAAAATTTTTCCAATCCATCATTTCGATACTGCGTGCGATTATTTTTACCTAAATATATGTTCTTTATGTCGCGAATTTATTTTTATTGGTCCACGCGTTTTCGACGCATGTTATTCGCTTTCTGACCTCCCTTTTCCTCATTTATGTTTTTTTGAAAAATCGGTGGCGAGTTTTGCTTCGTACTCAGCGAAGGGAATCGGGTCGGAGTCGCTGACAAAAGAAAAACCGGACTGAAAAAACTGAACTTTCACAATTGGTGGAAAAGCTCGTTGTAAAACACTCGCACAACGAACGAGAGATCCACGATTTTGTTGCTTTTTACAACTTACATTCCTAACATTTCAATGACCACTTAATTAATAGCCGCATAAATATATATATATTAAGCATAATATTCTTTCGTATTTTAAAATACTATTTACAACTGAAAATAATTCTTATTTTTTCAACTTTTTATTTTCAATCTTGTCATGAAAGCGTAATCAATTGTGGATTTTTATTCAATTTATGTTGTACGAAACTATAATCAATTGTTGTGAAGAATTAACGTAGGTTGTCAAAGGTTTGTAAAGTTATAAAAGTTATGCTTATAAATCAATTAATGGTCGATTATAAATATGGGTTGTTGAGTATAGCCCGTTTGATCAATTATTTCTTTATTCTGCTCTTGTCAAATCCAATTTACTGAGCACAATCACATTGAATACATATATATTACGCTTGTATGCTTGTATTAATGCTATCATAATAAATATTATTGTGAATATTATATATTTTCGAGAGAAAAAAAATTCACTCAAATATACAAATGTTACCAAAAAAATTTACAAGAAAAATAATATAAAATAAAATAATAATAATAATAATCAAAACAATTCCTATATATACGATACCAACCGCGAATTTCGATCGTTTCTCTTCCGGAATTTTTAGATAACTCTAATGTGCTTCTCAATGTCTTGACTTTCTTGGACATGTAAACTGTCATATTTATGCGATTTAAAGAAATAAAACTTATTATTTATAACGCATGTAGCACATGTTACACCCGTGACTTTTTTTCCATCGCAAATGATGCTGAACGGTGGTGAACGTAATTTTAGAGACATATTTTTTCCGCCGATGTACACACAATAAAAAACGGCTGTTTCTTGCCCTATGCGTTATTGTTTTTTTTTTTTTTTTTTTTTTTTTTTTTCTCCATTGAGGGGGCTATTTTTTTGAACGTGTTTTATTTCATAGATTTTTTTTTTTTTTTTATAATA
>NW_021850553.1:1810723-1820107 GCF_003651465.1 Formica exsecta
TATTTTTTTTTTCAGTTTGCCCTTTGGGTTTTTTTTTTTTTTTTTTTTTTTTTTTTTAATACCTGCATGAGAGCGGCATATATTTTATTCTGTTTATTTTATTTCGTTACAAAAAAATATCTATCTTTCGGGATGTAAACTTTTTTTTAATATTATATTAAAAAATTAAAACAAGCAATCAAAGTTTTGCACCCTTTGTCAACTTTAGGATTTGTATCAATAGTACAGATTTTGGTATCAATATCATAGACTTTAACATAAATGCATATATATATATATATATATATAACTAAAATATGCGTATATGTATATGTGTGTATAGGAAGGATATCCCTGTCGCTGGTCGCATTATTAAGCGACAGATTTCTTGAACAATTTTTTGAAACGAAAATTCTAATGCGAAAGAACGTCGAGACTTTCTGAAATTTTTAAGATGACAAACGATTATAAAGTTAAGCGATTACAGTGGCTAAAGTTCGAATTAACTTTAATCGCTTCTCATTCGAGAAGGTATTGTAGCTCTGACATTTTTTTCGTATATATATATATATATGATATTGATACCAAAATCTGTAAACTTGACATTAGAAGAAATTTTGTATATCGCAACATTTATAACCAAGCGCATAAACTACGATTTATTTAAATATTTACGTTTTTATGATGACTAACAGTAAATAACAGAGCCGTAATGCTAGTGTTCGCTTTGCAAGTTTTTTCTTCAAACGCAAATCTTTTCACTGCACGAATAAAATGACAAACGACTCACCCGTTATGATATTCTTACGAGAAGTCGCAGTTGTAATTTTGCAGATAACTATGAGTTCCGACTGCCTCGGATGCGGAAACACTTTGTCTTTATCAACGTCTACCAACTTCGTAGTCGAAAGAAATGGCTGCGACGATCTCTCGCCATTACGATGTATGATAGACGATCCTGGTGGCGACATTTCGCTAATGCGGAAATGCAAGACGAATTAATAAAAACTAAACGACAGAATTTCATTTTTCAATCTCTTTATAACGCAAATTCAAAATATAATAGATGCGAATAAATAATGAAATTCCTCATAGTGAATCATTATTACAAAGAATTAATTATGCTGTATCTATTAACTTTCACTGTAATGCCAATCATAAAATATTAGTGCAATAATTTGTAACGCATTATATCTCTAATCATGGATCGTCTCATGATGCGATAATAACGAGTTGTCACTTCGCGTCGTGTGTGTGTATCTTCCCGAAATTTACGGGCGGAATGTGACAGTAAAGTGTCGCGTCGTTGCAAACGCGAAATGTATATCGTCGATAAATCAAACGTGAGCCCGTCCGTCGGTGTAAAGCTTCTACGTCGTACAAACTTCGAATTCGCAATCAGAGAATTGTGCTTTTTTCTTTTTTTCGAATAAAAAATGTAGATCGATAAATCACAGGCAAAATCGATGGCGCGAAATAATTGACGAGAGGTAACTCCGTGATTTATATCCTACGATGAAATATGATGATGAAGTACCTATATATCGTATATGTAACGTTCCCGAAAAAAAAAACTCATTATTCTCGTCTCGCAACGCTTTGCATTTTTACGATTTTTTAAATGCTTTTTGCCGAGTTTAATATAATTCAAAATTCCCGAAATAAACACGAAAACAAAATGTAAATAGCTAATTCTGTCGAGTCACAAATAATTATATATGTCGGTTATAAGTTATCTCCTTGTCGATTCGTAACGACAGTATGTGATGTGAAAGTAAGAGAATACCGCGATGTGAAGATAAACGCTCGGCGCTGCTTGGCTGAACATTATGCACAAAGCAGGATTATCCCGAAGCACATAACAGTATCACACACGCGAATTAATATCCTACATGTCGGTTTCGCAAAATCTCGATGGCACTTTCACGTCCGTCTTTATCTTCGTTTCTTTCTCGAATAAATTAGTCGAGATGCGGTGTAACGCAATTAAATCTGACCTATGTCAGATTAATTTTGCGATATCATATGCGATTACCCGACAGACAAATCCATCACAGTGCCCAACTATAGATATACAGAGCGCTTTCGTTTATTTTTAAATTCATTTATTGAAATTTGTAGTCAATTATTTCTTACAAAAAAATATTTTACTAGGAAGAAAAACATTATACTGAAGAGGCAACGAATGCGCTGCAGATGTGACGAATACACGTAGCTAGATGGTGAAAGAGTTGGTCCCGTCAGCTGCCGCAATTACAACTGCAGTATCGCGGTACCGGTGACTAATTAATTCGCACGACAGACTCATTACTCTTTGCGCATTTAACTCCACGCGAGGTAATTCGAACGACCGCGATTAAATTGGGATTACGTTTCGATCCATTGAAATCTGCGGGCCACAGCACTCCGCGCTGCTATTAATTACAGTCCTAGACAGCGTTTAATTGCATCGATTCACTGGAAACTTTTGAACACGAGTTCGTCGAACGTGAAGTCGTTACTCGATCATCGGGTGCAGAATTTTTTTCGCCTCGAGAAACATGAGATGCCCCAAGAAATCATAAATGTTTCGCGTAAAGAGCAAAGATATATTACCTTCGAAGTTTGATCATGTTTTCGCGATGCGAAAATCGAATATCGTAACCAATATCATGTCCGATACATGATCTCTTGTTTTTCACTATTTAATTACAACCTATTTGTTGAGTAATCCTCCTTTTTATATTAAATCTTTTATTTGCGCAAGATAATTAAAATTTGGCATTGTCAGAGTTACTCGACAAATATTTGTAATTTATGAAAAATTCGAAATTTTTCTTTAGATATGCCTTAAATTTTATTGATCCAATTTCGCGCAGCGATTGCATTGCGGTACATTGCAGGATGCACGATAGGTACAACGGCATCGATACAAATGCCACAAATAATTCAAAATAAATCGCATCGATGTCGTAACAGGGCGCATCTCGCGCATAACATTATTTATCGTGTATATATTTCAGCCGCGGAGAGAAACGTCGCCTTTGCAACCGTGCTCGCACGAAAACACATTCAACAACGCACACAATATCGCCGGATGCAATCAGTACCCTCACGGCTCGGGGATCGATAGATCGCGCCCAAGGAATCCAACTGATTGCACAAGCATTTTCTCTCTCTCTCTCTCTCTATCTATCTATCTATCTATCTATCCCTCGTCGCGATTTCCTCCCTTTCTTTCTCTTGCTCTTACTTTCCGACTCTCCCCGAGAGAGGAATTTTTACGGTGGAAACGATTTTCAATTCGAACGAAGGCCTCTCCGTGTCTCGTTCACGCCGTTCGCACGAGTGCATCCGTGCGGCGGATTACAGCGGACGCAATTCGTAACTGCTGCGGAGAGTTCGTCGCACTCGCTTTGAATACGCGCCGTGGTAACGAACCAATCAGAACTTCAAACAAAACGAGTTGCTGTTTCCCGACCGAACACTCGCGACAAGGTATTTCCCGAGACAATTCCTCATTTCGTGCTTGTAGCGACCGGATATTAATTTTAAAATACAATCCGACTTCTGCCCTTTTTCAGATACTTAAAAGTTATAACGAAACGTGATATCACATTCGTGTTCCTGTTGTATTAAGGAAATTTATAATTATGTAACCAAGCTTACAAACATTATTATATATGAAATTTTTTTTCGATTGAGTTTTAAAATGAATTTCCTGTATAAGTATTCGAGAATCAATAAAAGATGCAAAGGGATTTGATTTGATAGTATAGAGAGGTCTCGAAGACGATGCAAATTTTCTGTAATTAAAACAGCGACGATAGCAAACGAGGATTCGTCTTATTTCCAGTTTTACCGATACTGCAAAATTTATTAGGAGAAGAGAAAGAACATTTGAATTAAGATCTCTATCGAAGATTAAGAGCATTCCATTGACGGGGAAGAACTTTATCCTAAAATAATATGAAAATTGTCGATGAACCAACCTATCTCAATTAAAAAATATCGTGTTGAATGCAATGTTTATAAGTACAGATAAATTAACATTTCCAATGCTTTATGTTTTATAATTATTTAAATGTTGATAGAAATAACATATAGAAATTCTCAAGAGATTAAAATATCCCGATCGCGATAAATGTATCCGGAAAAACAATAACGTGGCTCGCGCGAATTAATTTTCCTTACCTGGTTGCTTCCTGTAGCAACAGGTGAGGCGGCACCCAAAACTTAACCCTCAGGGCGAATCTTAGAGGTGCCACGCCGCCACCGGTCTGCCGTTCTATAGGGTTCCTCAGGTTTAACCAGAGCTCCTCGCCTTTCGCATTCTGATACTTTAACCCAAAGTAATCGCACTCTTTGCTGACTCCCAGGCAGTCGCAAGCCTGCAAAAAAGAAATCAATCGATGTATTATTTTCCCGCGACTTCACTATCGTGCGATTAAACGTCCACCTTAATCTTAACTCTACGTATTTCAAACAAATCATCGATCGTTTCAGATGCATTTCTTTTTTTAAATCAACTTTTTTTGTTTTGGGAATATAATTTACCAAACGATATCCTTTATATTTCTTCGATTTAACGTCTATAATTAATCATTTAATCGCGACATTTTGGCCGATTAATTCAAGCGGAAGCGCAGGTCCGATTTGCAAGCGAGTGGCCAGCACGGTGTTAGTTCCAAACAAATCACCGGCAATAATTTAGAAAGTTACACAAAGTGTAATGCGTATGTACCATCCAACCGGGTACAGATATCGCGGAAAAGCGCGCGCGCGAAGTCATTATCCGCTCTGGGCCTCTTCCTCCATCCCGTTTCTACTGCAGCCGTTTTCCGCCCATTCTTGCCGGTAATTTTTTTCCCGTTCCCGTAATTACGAACCAGCAAAAATATCGCGATTGAGACTGCGCTAACGTATGCAATTAAATTAAGCGTATATCGCTTACGCTGGCGATTTCTTTCGCGCGTATACATATGTAACTAGTGTTCAAATTTTCCAGAAAATCCGCCTTTCGTAATAAATAAAAGTACAATGTTAACTAAATTTAAATAAACATAGAATAAAATATTTGTGTGGGTATTGTATACAAATTCGGATACTTTTTTATATACTTGGTGTTTATTTTTTATCCTTTTTATTAAAACTTGTATTTGTAAGTATAATGAAATTGAATAATATGATAATACGATAAAGTAGCTTATTGTGCAAATTGTAAAGATACTGAATTCTATTTTATAGAGAAGTTCTTTTTCTTCATCGTTGGAATTATTTCATTATTACCAGATTCTTCCGTCTACATAATGTTAGATAGATTCAATTAGAATCAATTTTTCTTTCAGATTTACCGGTAATTTGATGATTGATAATTTTTCGCAAAGCTTTTCATACACACAATATTCATCGTTACATTATATTTCACAGATATAATTGATTGAATGAAAGAAGTAAGTATATATATAAAAAGTATTCAAGATAAATTTTCAATAAGTAGTCTTTTCCATTTATCTGCGCGCGTTTCGCACTTCTAAAGACTCTATTCATTCGTGGCTCCATTTGCTCCGCGTCGGAATCAATACTCGTGGCGATACGCATCGCTCTTTTATCATAAATTATACTTTAGTACTTCATTCAACTGACATTATTGCGAGCATCCCTATTATATCTGTTATTGACGCCATTCGAGTAAAAACATCGTGAATGAGCAATGAGCAAGCCATTAAAAACATGTACCCGTACATACTTAATTCTGCTTTTAAACATCAATTTTACTATTTTAAATTGTGCATTCGTGTTGTAAACTTGTTCATCATCTTGAATATATTATACAACAGTTTACGCGAACATTCTATGAGAAATTTGTGAAAAATTCGCGTGACTTATTCAAAAAATTGAAATAGATCATTATCATTATCGATAATTTATGGCCGACCCAGATAAGATAATTTGCACGTTACACTTTCGCTGGCAGATAGAGCCGTTATAATCCATTCGCTATAACATGACCACATAATCTCTCCTAATAAACGACGTTAATAAATTCATCCGGTGACGCGATCAGCGATCAACTGAACGCGGTCCAGTTACGCGTTGAAAATATCAATGCGATGCATTAAATCGCATCCACACGAATCAATTTACGAGATATTAAATTATTGATATCGATATAGTGGTAAAAAGAAAAAAAAAATAAAACGCGCTCGCGTGTGCGCGATGCATCATCAAAATGGTGTTTGACACGAAAATTGTGATCGAGATGAAATGACTGGAGGGTTAAGTAAATTTACACGCAATACCGGCAAACTATCGGGAATAAAAGTGTTGTAACCATTCTATTTTTTCTGCGGTTGAATGTATAAGTGCATATATCCATATATATGTATAAGTGATAAGATTAACTTTAAAAATACACGCGCGCGCCGACTGTATAATAAAGATAATAGAAAAAAATATTTTAATCACATAAGTTTTCTTTATGTTTTTTTATTTTTTTTTTTTAATTTGTTTTATTTTGTTTTCAACTTTGAAAATATTCACGCTGCAATCCCGAAATTGTGGTAACTAGTACGTCGAACTTTCCATTTGTCACAACATTCGGTGCAGCTTGTAAACAAATTTTCGAAAATGTTTTTAAAACATTCATTGCACGACGGCGTGCCAAAAATAATACGACTGATACATGCTGTAATGAAAATAAAATATAATTTTATCGATAGCGATTATTTATTTTTTATGAATTATTAGTTTTATTAGAATAATAACAATTAAGGTCTCTAGGGGCAGATAAAGTATCGATGTTAAAAATATATATTCAGTGTTGACGGAAAAAGAGAGAAGCATCGGTACTTTCTATCTGAAATTATTCTAAAATTTCCAGATGAGAAGCATTAGGAGTGTTGCAAATTTTCGTAATGATTTTCTTTCGCCCCCTCTCTTTCTATCTCTTTTTCTCTCTTTTAAAGGATTTTGTTTTCCAGATATACCGGTGTTACGAACAAACTCGGTCACGTGCGTTGTGATAAGGGAAATTCACGGAGAGCACTCGGGCCCATAGTCCCCACGGTAATTTATCGCGCCCGACCGGTGGTGTCAGTGGTTTTTTCCAAAAGTAGAAGTGCGCGAAAACGAATAGTTGACATAGTTGACCGACGACGAGCATTATCCGCCTTGGCGATTTCTCCTTTGCAGAGTCACGTCGCGTTTTCACAAACATAACGGTGAAGAATGCGTCTCCAAGCTCGCCGCGCTTTGTATTCGAACGATCGCGATTTAAACGAACGCATTACATCGATCATAATTGGCTCCAATTGTGCAGAAGGCGAAATTCCCTTAGTATTCATATCCTTTCCTTATATATTCGTCTTATATATGAGCGGAAAGTAAAATAAGAAGAATGCGGGACCGGATTATGGCACGTTTTCTTTGCTGCCGTTGGTGGCTTTCAGTCAAGTTTTCGCGAATATATAAAGATAGATCGTATAAGTCTTTTCTCGCTAAAAACTCATCGTAAAAATCGAATAATTCAATTAAGATTATAAACAAAATTTGATTAAATTTTCAGATGATATATTTTTG
Organism: Formica exsecta; assembly: GCF_003651465.1. Classification (NCBI taxonomy): domain Eukaryota; kingdom Metazoa; phylum Arthropoda; class Insecta; order Hymenoptera; family Formicidae; genus Formica; species Formica exsecta. The sequence continues at coordinate 1,818,263 of NW_021850553.1, forward strand.
CAGATAAAAGTTATGATTTATTTATACGGGTAAAAAGCTTTTATTTGCGAGTTAGTTTACATAAAAAAAAAAAAAAAACAGTTTTGCAATATTGAACTCTTTCATTCGTTCAAACGTCACTTGCCACGTTTTTTAATTTCGCGAATGTGACTTCGTTGCCTCGCATAGGTGGACTATACTGCAATAACGCGGCTAGTGACACATGAATTGCAGATTCGCAGGCAAATACAGTCCGGAAACAAAATTTACAATGAAGCCTTATGTTTATGCACCACTCAAAGCATTCCCAGGAAAATGCGCCAGCGTAGTTTTAGGTGAACATCTAAAGGTCTATTCAGACGGAATGAAATACTATTGATCATTATGTGTCCAAGAGCCATACATTTCTTCTTCACTTTGTTCTCGGGACAACTTTCGAAATATATCAAAGGATATTCGAAAATTGTGTATTGTAAAATAAAATGGCGATTAATCGTTGTAAATAATTTCATTATTTGTTATTACTTATAATGCTGCTTGATAATCTAACGTTTAACTTTTTCACCGTTAAACGTTTTAAATTGATGTTAATAAAATTGAATATTGGCGAAAAACAAAAATTTAGTCAAAACTTCATTATATTCGCACGCAAAATAGGAAAAAGAATCGGTAACAAATAAATAATTAATTTCAAGAATTCTGGGAAAGATTATCATACGTCGAATTCATCAATTTCTAGAAATATCTGGCGGATTTTAAAAAGCGCAATATTAAAGTCTTCATTGTAGATGAAGCGACAATTGTTCCTCTATTGCCTCGAGTAAGACTGTAAACAGAGCGTAGGCAGACTTCACTTGTTTACTCATTCTTGATTGGGTCGTGAATCTGTAATAAGCTAGAACCAGTTTCCCGCTGAACGTGCACCAAGAATTGCGAGCGCGAAACTTTATCCGGCATATTTTTATTCGCCAAAGTTGTTTGCACCGTCTACTGCTTGTGGAGAAAGAGTGCGTTTTGGGGAATTCCTCTCTCTTTCTCTCGTTTAGGAAAATCTCTTTACATTATTTCGCCGTTGGTTTTACGAACGCGCTGGGTTCGTATAAATTTTTGCATCGCGAGCAGACTCTTTCTCTTTCTCTTTTTTTCATGCAGCTTCCAGAAATGATTATGTAAATTCTCGAGAGTGTATTGTACGCTCTATTTCATTGCGAGTATTTCCGATATAAGCACCGCTCCTAAAAATCGTAAAAAAAAACTATACAAATAGATTTATTTTTACAAAATAAGTCTATCAAAAAATATCAAACTTTTTTGAATAAAGTTTATATATAAAAACATAATGAACGCAATATTATTAAATATTGTAATAACTGTAAAATAAATTGTAAAATCTTAATTATGTCTCATTGCTGTTTCCATTACGGGATTGGTTTACATTCAATATGTTAACGTAATATTGTGTATATTGTGAAAAATCCGTTAATATACATATAATATAAAAGGCAGATCTCATTATATTCACTGATGTACGTGCTTATTGATTTATTAATATAAGCACATTGATTAACACAAATACAATAAGCATAAAATAATATCATTATATCAAAGACTTCGCTGTGTCAGCATGTGCAATTATTTTTTATGGTCAGTTGTTTAATCGAATTTAGTTGATCTAAATTTTATAAATATATAATATAATCATTTATTAATTTGATTAACACAAATACAATAAGCATAAAATAATATCATTATATCAAAGACTTCGCTGTGTCAGCATGTGCAATTATTTTAATTATTTTTTTGTTTAATCGAATTTAGTTGATCTAAATTTTATAAATATATAATATAATCTTTATTTTTTTTTTT